>NC_088402.1:97765799-97965799 GCF_034236695.1 Oncorhynchus nerka
TCAGGGGAACAGTGGGGTTAATTGCCTTGTTCAGGGGAACAGTGGGGTTAACTGCCTTGTTCAGGGGAACAGTGGGGTTAACTGCCTTGTTCAGGGGAACAGTGGGTTAACTGCCTTGTTCAGGGGAACAGTGGATTAACTGCCTTGTTCAGGGGAACAGTGGATTAACTGCCTTGCTCAGGGGAACAGCGGGTTAACTGCCTTGTTCAGGGGAACAGTGGGTTATTACTGCCTTGTTCAGGGGAACAGTGGGTTAACTGCCTTGTTCAGAGGAACAGTGGGTTAACTGCCTTGTTCAGGGGAACAGTGGATTAACTGCCTTGTTCAGGGGAACAGTGGGTTAACTGCCTTGTTCAGGGGAACAGTGGGTTAACTGCCTTGTTCAGGGGAACAGTGGATTAACTGCCTTGTTCAGGGGAACAGTGGGTTAACTGCCTTGTTCAGGGGAACAGTGGGTTATTACTGCCTGTTCAGGGGAACAGTGGGTTAACTGCCTTGTTCAGGGGGACAGTGGGTTAACTGCCTTGTTCAGGGGAACAGTGGGTTATTACTGCCTTGTTCAGGGGAACAGTGGGTTAACTACCTTGTTCAGGGGAACAGTGGGTTAACTGCCTTGTTCAGGGGAACAGTGGGTTAACTGCCTTGTTCAGGGGGAACAGTGGGTTAACTGCCTTGTTCAGGGGAACAGTGGGTTAACTGCCTTGTTCAGGGGAACAGTGGGTTAACTGCCTTGTTCAGGGGAACAGTGGGTTAACTGCCTTGTTCAGGGGAACAGTGGGGTAACTGCCTTGTTCAGGGGAACAGTGGGGTTAACTGCCTTGTTCAGGGGAACAGTGGGGTTAATTGCCTTGTTCAGGGGAACAGTGGGGTTAACTGCCTTGTTCAGGGGAACAGTGGGGTTAACTGCCTTGTTCAGGGGAACAGTGGGGTTAACTGCCTTGTTCAGGGGAACAGTGGATTAACTGCCTTGTTCAGGGGAACAGTGGATTAACTGCCTTGCTCAGGGGAACAGCGGGTTAACTGCCTTGTTCAGGGGAACAGTGGGTTATTACTGCCTTGTTCAGGGGAACAGTGGGTTAACTGCCTTGTTCAGAGGAACAGTGGGTTAACTGCCTTGTTCAGGGGAACAGTGGATTAACTGCCTTGTTCAGGGGAACAGTGGGTTAACTGCCTTGTTCAGGGGAACAGTGGGTTAACTGCCTTGTTCAGGGGAACAGTGGATTAACTGCCTTGTTCAGGGGAACAGTGGGTTAACTGCCTTGTTCAGGGGAACAGTGGGTTATTACTGCCTGTTCAGGGGAACAGTGGGTTAACTGCCTTGTTCAGGGGGACAGTGGGTTAACTGCCTTGTTCAGGGGAACAGTGGGTTATTACTGCCTTGTTCAGGGGAACAGTGGGTTAACTACCTTGTTCAGGGGAACAGTGGGTTAACTGCCTTGTTCAGGGGAACAGTGGGTTAACTGCCTTGTTCAGGGGAACAGTGGGTTAACTGCCTTGTTCAGGGGAACAGTGGGTTAACTGCCTTGTTCAGGGGAACAGTGGGTTAACTGCCTTGTTCAGGGGAACAGTGGGTTAACTGCCTTGTTCAGGGGAACAGTGGATTAACTGCCTTGTTCAGGGGAACAGTGGATTAACTGCCTTGCTCAGGGGAACAGTGGGTTAACTGCCTTGTTCAGGGGAACAGTGGGTTATTACTGCCTTGTTCAGGGGAACAGTGGATTAACTGCCTTGTTCAGGGGAACAGTGGGTTAACTGCCTTGTTCAGAGGAACAGTGGGTTAACTGCCTTGTTCAGGGGAACAGTGGGTTAACTGCCTTGTTCAGGGGAACAGTGGGTTAACTGCCTTGTTCAGGGGAACAGTGGGTTAACTGCCTTGTTCAGGGGAACAGTGGATTAACTGCCTTGTTCAGGGGAACAGTGGGTTAACTGCCTTGTTCAGGGGAACAGTGGGTTATTACTGCCTGTTCAGGGGAACAGTGGGTTAACTGCCTTGTTCAGGGGGACAGTGGGTTAACTGCCTTGTTCAGGGGAACAGTGGGTTATTACTGCCTTGTTCAGGGGAACAGTGGATTAACTGCCTTGTTCAGGGGAACAGTGGATTAACTGCCTTGTTCAGGGGAACAGTGGGTTAACTGCCTTGTTCAGGGGAACAGTGGGTTAACTGCCTTGTTCAGGGGAACAGTGGGTTATTACTGCCTTGTTCAGGGGAACAGTGGGTTAACTGCCTTGTTCAGGGGAACAGTGGGTTAACTGCCTTGTTCAGGGGAACAGTGGGTTAACTGCCTTGTTCAGGGGAACAGTGGATTAACTGCCTTGTTCAGGGGAACAGTGGGTTAACTGCCTTGTTCAGGGGAACAGTGGGTTAACTGCCTTGTTCAGGGGAACAGTGGGTTATTACTGCCTTGTTCAGGGGAACAGTGGGTTAACTGCCTGTTCAGGGGAACAGTGGGTTAACTGCCTTGTTCAGGGGAACAGTGGGTTAACTGCCTTGTTCAGGGGAACAGTGGATTAACTGCCTTGTTCAGGGGAACAGTGGGTTAACTGCCTTGTTCAGGGGAACAGTGGGTTAACTGCCTTGTTCAGGGGAACAGTGGGTTAACTGCCTTGTTCAGGGGAACAGTGGGTTAACTGCCTTGTTCAGGGGAACAGTGGATTAACTGCCTTGTTCAGGGGAACAGTGGATTAACTGCCTTGTTCAGGAGAACAGTGGGTTAACTGCCTTGTTCAGGGGAACAGTGGGTTATTACTGCCTTGTTCAGGGGAACAGTGGGTTAACTGCCTTGTTCAGGGGAACAGTGGATTAACTGCCTTGTTCAGGGGAACAGTGGGTTAACTGCCTTGTTCAGGGGAACAGTGGGTTAACTGCCTTGTTCAGGGGAACAGTGGGTTATTACTGCCTTGTTCAGGGGAACAGTGGGTTAACTGCCTTGTTCAGGGGAACAGTGGGTTAACTGCCTTGTTCAGGGGAACAGTGGATTAACTGCCTTGTTCAGGGGAACAGTGGATTAACTGCCTTGTTCAGGGGAACAGTGGGTTAACTGCCTTGTTCAGGGGAACAGTGGGTTATTACTGCCTTGTTCAGGGGAACAGTGGGTTAACTGCCTTGTTCAGGGGAACAGTGGGTTAACTGCCTTGTTCAGGGGAACAGTGGATTAACTGCCTTGTTCAGGGGAACAGTGGGTTAACTGCCTTGTTCAGGGGAACAGTGGGTTAACTGCCTTGTTCAGGGGAACAGTGGATTAACTGCCTTGTTCAGGGGAACAGTGGGTTAACTGCCTTGTTCAGGGGAACAGTGAGTTATTACTGCCTTGTTCAGGGGAACAGTGGGTTAACTGCCTTGTTCAGGGGAACAGTGCATTAACTGCCTTGTTCAGGGGAAAAGTGGGTTAACTGCCTTGTTCAGGGGAACAGTGGGTTAACTGCCTTGTTCAGGGGAACAGTGGATTAACTGCCTTGTTCAGGGGAACAGTGGATTAACTGCCTTGTTCAGGGGAACAGTGGATTAACTGCCTTGTTCAGGGGAACAGTGGATTAACTGCCTTGTTCAGGGGAACAGTGGGTTAACTGCCTGGTTCAGGGGAACAGTGGGTTAACTGCCTTGTTCAGGGGAACAGTGGGTTAACTGCCTTGTTCAGGGGAACAGTGGGTTAACTGCCTTGTTCAGGGGAACAGTGGGTTAACTGCCTTGTTCAGGGGAACAGTGGGTTATTACTGCCTTGTTCAGGGGAACAGTGGATTAACTGCCTTGTTCAGGGGAACAGTGGGTTAACTGCCTTGTTCAGGGGAACAGTGGGTTAACTGCCTTGTTCAGGGGAACAGTGGGTTAACTGCCTTGTTCAGGGGAACAGTGGGTTAACTGCCTTGTTCAGGGGAACAGTGGGGTTAACTGCCTTGTTCAGGGGAACAGTGGGGTTAACTGCCTTGTTCAGGGGAACAGTGGGTTATTACTGCCTTGTTCAGGGGAACAGTGGGTTATTACTGCCTTGTTCAGGGGAACAGTGGGTTAACTGCCTTGTTCAGGGGAACAGTGGGTTAACTGCCTTGTTCAGGGGAACAGTGGGTTAACTGCCTTGTTCAGGGGAACAGTGGGTTAACTGCCTTGTTCAGGGGAACAGTGGGTTATTACTGCCTTGTTCTCGGGAACAGTGGATTAACTGCCTTGTTCAGGGGAACAGTGGGTTAACTGCCTTGTTCAGGGGAACAGTGGGTTAACTGCCTTGTTCAGGGGAACAGTGGGTTAACTGCCTTGTTCAGGGGAACAGTGGGGTTAACTGCCTTGTTCAGGGGAACAGTGGGGTTAACTGCCTTGTTCAGGGGAACAGTGGGGTTAACTGCCTTGTTCAGGGGAACAGTGGGTTATTACTGCCTTGTTCAGGGGAACAGTGGGTTATTACTGCCTTGTTCAGGGGAACAGTGGGTTATTACTGCCTTGTTCAGGCAACCTCCGCCAACATCAACACAATAACATCAACGTTAAGACCTCCGCCAACTAACATCAACACAATAACGTCAACGTTAAGACCTCCGCCAACTAACATCAACACAATAACGTCAACGTTAAGACCTCCGCCAACTAACATCAACACAATAACGTCAGCGTTAAGACCTCCGCCAACTAACATCAACACAATAACGTCAACGTTAAGACCTCCGCCAACTAACATCAACACAATAACGTCAACGTTAAGACCTCCGCCAACTAACATCAACACAATAACGTCAACGTTAAGACCTCCGCCAACTAACATCAACACAATAACGTCAACGTTAAGACCTCCGCCAACTAACATCAACACAATAACGTCAACGTTAAGACCTCCGCCAACTAACATCAACACAATAACGTCAACGTTAAGACCTCCGCCAACTAACATCAACACAATAACGTCAACGTTAAGACCTCCCAACTAACATCAACACAATAACATCAACGTTAAGACCTCCGTAACTAACATCAACACGTTAAGACCTCCGCCAACTAACATCAACACAATAACGTCAACGTTAAGACCTCCGCCAACATCAACACAATAACGTCAACGTTAAGACCTCCGCCAACATCAACACAATAACATCAACGTTAAGACCTCCGCCAACTAACATCAACACAATAACGTCAACGTTAAGACCTCCGCTAACTAACATCAACACAATAACGTCAACGTTAATTAACCTCCGCCAACTAACATCAACACAATAACGTCAGCGTTAAGACCTCCGCCAACTAACATCAACACAATAACGTCAGCGTTAAGACCTCCGCCAACTAACATCAACACAATAACATCAACGTTAAGACCTCCGCCAATCTAACATCAACACAATAACGTCAACGTTAAGACCTCCGCCAACTAACATCAACACAATAACGTCAGCGTTAAGACCTCCGTAACTAACATCAACACAATAACGTCAACGTTAAGACCTCCGCCAACTAACATCAACACAATAACGTCAACGTTAAGACCTCCGCCAACTAACATCAACACAATAACGTCAACGTTAAGACCTCCGCCAACTAACATCAACACAATAACGTCAACGTTAAGACCTCCACCAACTAACATCAACACAATAACGTCAACGTTAAGACCTCCGCCAACATCAACACAATAACGTCAACGTTAAGACCTCCGCCAACTAACATCAACACAATAACGTCAACGTTAAGACCTCCGCCAACTAACATCAACACAATAACGTCAACGTTAAGACCTCCGCCAACTAACATCAACACAATAACGTCAACGTTAAGACCTCCGCCAACATCAACACAATAACGTCAACGTTAAGACCTCCGCCAACTAACATCAACACAATAACGTTGACGTTAAGACCTCCGCCAACTAACATCAACACAATAACGTCAACGTTAAGACCTCCGCCAACTAACATCAACACAATAACGTCAACGTTAAGACCTCCGCCAACATCAACACAATAACGTCAACGTTAAGACCTCCGCCAACATCAACACAATAACGTCAACGTTAAGACCTCCGCCAACTAACATCAACACAATAACGTCAACGTTAAGACCTCCGCCAACTAACATCAACACAATAACGTCAGCGTTAAGACCTTAAGACCTCCGCCAACTAACATCAACACAATAACGTCAGCGTTAAGACCTCCATCAACACAACATCAACACAATAACGTCAGCGTTAAGACCTCCGCCAACTAACATCAACACAATAACGTCAAGCGTTAAGACCTCCGCCAACTAACATCAACACAATAACGTCAGCGTTAAGACCTCCTCGTTAAGAACATCAACACAATAACGTCAACGTTAAGACCTAACATCAACACAATAACGTCAGCGTTAAGACCTCCGCCAACTAACATCAACACAATAACGTCAGCGTTAAGACCTCCGCCAACTAACATCAACACAATAACGTCAGCGTTAAGACCTCCGCCAACTAACATCAACACAATAACGTCAGCGTTAAGACCTCCGCCAACTAACATCAACACAATAACGTCAGCGTTAAGACCTCCGCCAACTAACATCAACACAATAACGTCAGCGTTAAGACCTCCGCCAACTAACATCAACACAATAACGTCAACGTTAAGACCTCCGCCAACTAACATCAACACAATAACGTCAACGTTAAGACCTCCGCCAACTAACATCAACACAATAACGTCAACGTTAAGACCTCCGCCAACTAACATCAACACAATAACGTCAACGTTAAGACCTCCGCCAACTAACATCAACACAATAACGTCAACGTTAAGACCTCCGCCAACATCAACACAATAACATCAACGTTAAGACCTCCGCCAACTAACATCAGACGCCAACTAACATACACGTCAGCGTTAAGACCTCCGCCAACTAACATCAACACAATAACGTCAACGTTAAGACCTCCGCCAACTAACATCAACACAATAACGTCAACGTTAAGACCTCCGCCAACATCAACACAATAACGTCAACGTTAAGACCTCCGCCAACTAACATCAACACAATAACGTCGACGTTAAGACCTCCGCCAACTAACATCAACACAATAACGTTGATGTTAAGACCTCCGCCAACTAACATCAACACAATAACGTCAGCGTTAAGACCTCCGCCAACTAACATCAACACAATAACGTCACGTTAAGACCTCCGCAACAACATCAACACAATAACGTCAACGTTAAGACCTCCGCCAACTAACATCAACACAATAACGTCAACGTTAAGACCTCCGCCAACTAACATCAACACAATAACGTCAACGTTAAGACCTCCGCCAACTAACATCAACACAATAACGTCAACGTTAAGACCTCCGCCAACTAACATCAACACAATAACGTCAACGTTAAGACCTCCGCCAACTAACATCAACACAATAACGTCAGCGTTAAGACTAACTCAATAACGCGTTAAGACCTCCGCCAACATCAACACAATAACATCAGCGTTAAGACCTCCGCCAACTAACATCAACACAATAACGTCAACGTTAAGACCTCGCCAACTAACATCAACACAATAACATCAACGTTAAGACCTCCGCCAACTAACATCAACACAATAACGTCAGCGTTAAGACCTCCGCCAACTAACATCAACACAATAACGTCAGCGTTAAGACCTCCGCCAACTAACATCAACACAATAACGTCAGCGTTAAGACCTCCAACTAACATCAACACAATAGATCAGCGTTAAGACCTCCGCCAACTAACATCAACACAATAACGTCAACGTTAAGACCTCCAACTAACATCAACACAATAACGTCAACGTTAAGACCTCCGCCAACTAACATCAACACAATAACGTCAACGTTAAGACCTCCGCCAACTAACATCAACACAATAACGTCAACGTTAAGACCTCCGCCAACTAACATCAACACAATAACGTCAACGTTAAGACCTCCGCCAACTAACATCAACACAATAACATCAACGTTAAGACCTCCGCCAACTAACATCAACACAATAACGTTGACGTTACGACCTCCGCCAACTAACATCAACACAATAACGTCAACGTTAAGACCTCCGCCAACATCAACACAATAACGTCAACGTTAAGACCTCCGCCAACATCAACACAATAACGTCAACGTTAAGACCTCCGCCCTAACATCAACACAATAACGTCAGCGTTAAGACCTCCGCCAACTAACATCAACACAATAACGTCAACGTTAAGACCTCCGCCAACTAACATCAACACAATAACGTCAACGTTAAGACCTCCGCCAACTAACATCAACACAATAACGTCAACGTTAAGACCTCCGCCAACTAACATCAACACAATAACGTCAACGTTAAGACCTCCGCCAACTAACATCAACACAATAACGTCAACGTTAAGACCTCCGCCAACATCAACACAATAACATCTAACATCAACACAATAACGTCAGCGTTAAGACCTCCGCCAACTAACATCAACACAATAACGTCAGCGTTAAGACCTCCGCCAACTAACATCAACACAATAACGTCGATGTTAAGACCTCCGCCAACATCAACACAATAACGTCGACATTAAGACCTCCGCCAACATCAACACAATAACATCAGCGTTAAGACCTCCGCCAACTAACATCAACACAATAACATCAACACAATAACGTCAACGTTAAGACCTCCGCCAACTAACATCAACACAATAACGTCAACGTTAAGACCTCCGCCAACCAACATCAACACAATAACGTCAGCGTTAAGACAATAACGTCGCGTTAAGACCTCCGCCAACTAACATCAACACAATAACGTCAGCGTTAAGACCTCCGCCAACTAACATCAACACAATAACGTCAGCGTTAAGACCTCCGTCAACGTTAAGACTAACATCAACACAATAACATCAACGTTAAGACCTCTGCCAACTAACATCAACACAATAACATCAACGTTAAGACCTCCGCCAACTAACATCAACACAATAACGTCAACGTTAAGACCTCCGCCAACTAACATCAACACAATAACGTCAACGTTAAGACCTCCGCCAACATCAACACAATAACGTCAACGTTAAGACCTCCGCCAACTAACATCAACACAATAACATCAACGTTAAGACCTCCGCCAACTAACATCAACACAATAACGTCAACGTTAAGACCTCCAACTAACATCAACACAATAACGTCAGCGTTAAGACCTCCGCCAACTAACATCAACACAATAACGTCAGCGTTAAGACCTCCGCCAACTAACATCAACACAATAACGTCAGCGTTAAGACCTCCGCCAACTAACATCAACACAATAACGTCAGCGTTAAGACCTCCGCCAACTAACATCAACACAATAACGTCAGCGTTAAGACCTCCGCCAACTAACATCAACACAATAACGTCAGCGTTAAGACCTCCGCCAACTAACATCAACACAATAACGTCAGCGTTAAGACCTCCGCCAACTAACATCAACACAATAACGTCAGCGTTAAGACCTCCGCCAACTAACATCAACACAATAACGTCAGCGTTAAGACCTCCGCCTAACATCAACACAATAACGTCAGCGTTAAGACCTCCGCCAACATCAACACAATAACGTCAGCGTTAAGACCTCCGCCAACTAACATCAACACAATAACATCAACGTTAAGACCTCCGCCAACTAACATCAACACAATAACGTCAACGTTAAGACCTCCGCCAACTAACATCAACACAATAACGTCAACGTTAAGACCTCCGCCAACATCAACACAATAACGTCAACGTTAAGACCTCCGCCAACATCAACACAATAACGTCAACGTTAAGACCTCCGCCAACTAACATCAACACAATAACGTCAACGTTAAGACCTCCGCCAACTAACATCAACACAATAACGTCAGCGTTAAGACCTCCGCCAACTAACATCAACACAATAACGTCAGCGTTAAGACCTCCGCCAACTAACATCAACACAATAACGTCAACGTTAAGACCTCCGCCAACTAACATCAACACAATAACGTCAACGTTAAGACCTCCGCCAACTAACATCAACACAATAACGTCAACGTTAAGACCTCCGCCAACTAACATCAACACAATAACGTCAACGTTAAGACCTCCGCCAACTAACATCAACACAATAACATCAACGTTAAGACCTCCGCCAACTAACATCAACACAATAACGTCCAGCGTTAAGACCTCCGCCAACTAACATCAACACAATAACGTCAGCGTTAAGACCTCCGCCAACATCAACACAATAATCAACGTTAAGACCTCCGCCAACTAACATCAACACAATAACGTCAGCGTTAAGACCTCCGCCAACTAACATCAATAAACGTTAAGACCTCCGCCAACATAACATCAATAACGTCAGCGTTAAGACCTCCGCCAACTAACATCAACACAATAACATCAGCGTTAAGACCTCCGCAACAACATCAACACAATAACGTCAGCGTTAAGACCTCCGCCAACTAACATCAACACAATAACGTCAGCGTTAAGACCTCCGCCAACTAACATCAACACAATAACGTCAGCGTTAAGACCTCCGCCAACTAACATCAACACAATAACGTCAGCGTTAAGACCTCCGCCAACTAACATCAACACAATAACGTCAGCGTTAAGACCTCCGCCAACTAACATCAACACAATAACGTCAGCGTTAAGACCTCCGCAACTAACATCAACACAATAACGTCAGCGTTAAGACCTCCGCAACTAACATCAACACAATAACGTCAGCGTTAAGACCTCCGCCAACTAACATCAACACAATAACGTCAGCGTTAAGACCTCCGCCAACTAACATCAACACAATAACGTCAGCGTTAAGACCTCCGCCAACTAACATCAACACAATAACGTCAGCGTTAAGACCTCCGCCAACTAACATCAACACAATAACGTCAACGTTAAGACCTCCGCCAACTAACATCAACACAATAACGTCAACGTTAAGACCTCCGCCAACTAACATCAACACAATAACGTCAACGTTAAGACCTCCGCCAACTAACATCAACACAATAACGTCAACGTTAAGACCTCCGCCAACATCAACACAATAACATCAACGTTAAGACCTCCGCCAACTAACATCACACACAATAACATCAACACACGTTAAGACCTCCGCCAACTAACATCAACACAATAACGTCAGCGTTAAGACCTCCGCCAACTAACATCAACACAATAACGTCAGCGTTAAGACCTCCGTCAACGTTAAGACCTCCGCCAACTAACATCAACACAATAACGTCAGCGTTAAGACCTCCGCCAACTAACATCAACACAATAACGTCAGCGTTAAGACCTCCGCCAACATCAACTAACATCAACACAATAACGTCAGCGTTAAGACCTCCGCCTAACATCAACACAATAACGTCAGCGTTAAGACCTCCGCCAACTAACATCAACACAATAACGTCAGCGTTAAGACCTCCGCCAACTAACATCAACACAATAACGTCAGCGTTAAGACCTCCGCCAACTAACATCAACACAATAACATCAGCGTTAAGACCTCCGCCAACTAACATCAACACAATAACGTCAGCGTTAAGACCTCCGCCAACTAACATCAACACAATAACGTCAGCGTTAAGACCTCCGCCAACTAACATCAACACAATAACGTCAGCGTTAAGACCTCCGCAACTAACATCAACACAATAACGTCAGCGTTAAGACCTCCGCCAACTAACATCAACACAATAACGTCAGCGTTAAGACCTCCGCCAACTAACATCAACACAATAACGTCAGCGTTAAGACCTCCGCCAACTAACATCAACACAATAACGTCAGCGTTAAGACCTCCGCCAACTAACATCAACACAATAACGTCAGCGTTAAGACCTCCGCCAACTAACATCAACACAATAACGTCAACGTTAAGACCTCCGCCAACTAACATCAACACAATAACGTCAACGTTAAGACCTCCGCCAACTAACATCAACACAATAACGTCAACGTTAAGACCTCCGCCAACTAACATCAACACAATAACGTCAACGTTAAGACCTCCGCCAACTAACATCAACACAATAACGTCAGCGTTAAGACCGTTAAGACCTCCGCCAACTAACATCAACACAATAACGTCAGCGTTAAGACCTCCGCCAACTAACATCAACACAATAACGTCAGCGTTAAGACCTCGCCAACTAACATCAGCGTTAAGACCTCCGCAACTAACATTAAACGTTACGACCTCCGCCAACTAACATCAACACAATAACGTCAACGTTAAGACCTCCGCCAACATCAACACAATAACATCAGCGTTAAGACCTCCGCCAACTAACATCAACACAATAACATCGACGTTAAGACCTCCGCCAACATCAACACAATAACGTCAACGTTAAGGCCTCCGCCAACTAACATCAACACAATAACGTCAACGTTAAGCCCTCCGCCAACTAACATCAACACAATAACGTCAGCGTTAAGACCTCCGCCAACATCAACACAATAACGTTAAGACCTCCGCCAACTAACATCAACACAATAACGTCAGCGTTAAGACCTCCGCCAACTAACATCAACACAATAACGTCAACGTTAAGACCTCCGCCAACTAACATCAACACAATAACGTCAACGTTAAGACCTCCGCCAACTAACATCAACACAATAACGTCAACGTTAAGACCTCCGCCAACTAACATCAACACAATAACATCAACGTTAAGACCTCCGCCAACTAACATCAACACAATAACGTCAACGTTAAGACCTCCGCCAACTAACATCAACACAATAACGTCAACGTTAAGACCTCCGCCAACTAACATCAACGTTAAGACCTCCGCCAACATCAACACAATAACGTCAACGTTAAGACCTCCGCCAACTAACATCAACACAATAACGTCAACGTTAAGACCTCCGCCAACATCAACACAATAACGTCAACGTTAAGACCTCCGCCAACTAACATCAACACAATAACGTCAGCGTTAAGACCTCCGCAACTAACATCAACACAATAACGTCAGCGTTAAGACCTCCGCCAACTAACATCAACACAATAACGTCAGCGTTAAGACCTCCGCCAACTAACATCAACACAATAACGTCAGCGTTAAGACCTCCGCCAACTAACATCAACACAATAACGTCAGCGTTAAGTTAAGACCTCCGCCAACCAACATCAACACAATAACTCCGTTAAGACCAACATCAACACAATAACGTCAGCGTTAAGACCTCCGCCAACTAACATCAACACAATAACGTCAGCGTTAAGACCTCCGCCAACTAACATCAACACAATAACGTCAGCGTTAAGACCTCCGCCAACTAACATCAACACAATAACGTCAGCGTTAAGACCTCCGCCAACTAACATCAACACAATAACGTCAGCGTTAAGACCTCCGCCAACTAACATCAACACAATAACATCAGCGTTAAGACCTCCGCCAACTAACATCAACACAATAACGTCAGCGTTAAGACCTCCGCCAACTAACATCAACACAATAACGTCAGCGTTAAGACCTCCGCCAACTAACATCAACACAATAACGTCAGCGTTAAGACCTCCGCCAACTAACATCAACACAATAATAGCGTTAAGACCTCCGCCAACATCAACACAGCGTTAAGACCTAACATCAGCGTTAAGAACATCAACACAATAACGTCAGCGTTAAGACCTCCGCCAACTAACATCAACACAATAACGTCAGCGTTAAGACCTCCGCCAACTAACATCAACACAATAACGTCAGCGTTAAGACCTCCGCCAACTAACATCAACACAATAACGTCAACGTTAAGACCTCCGCCAACTAACATCAACACAATAACATCAGCGTTAAGACCTCCGCCAACTAACATCAACACAATAACGTCAGCGTTAAGACCTCCGCCAACTAACATCAACACAATAACGTCAACGTTAAGACCTCGCCAACTAACATCAACACAATAACGTCAGCGTTAAGACCTCCGCAACTAACATCAACACAATAACGTCAGCGTTAAGACCTCCGCCAACTAACATCAACACAATAACGTCAGCGTTAAGACCTCCGCCAACTAACATCAACACAATAACGTCAACGTTAAGACCTCCGCCAACTAACATCAACACAATAACGTCAGCGTTAAGACCTCCTAACATCAACTAACGTTAAGACCTCAATCACAATAACGTCAGCGTTAAGACCTCCGCCAACTAACATCAACACAATAACGTCAACGTTAAGACCTCAACTAACATCAACAAATAATCAACGTTAAGACTAACATCAACACAATAACGTCAGCGTTAAGACCTCCGCCAACTAACATCAACACAATAACGTCAGCGTTAAGACCTCCGCCAACATCAACACAATAATCAACACAAATAACAACACAACGTCAGCGTTAAGACCTCCGCCAACTAACAAACACAATCAACACAATAACGTCAGCGTTAAGACCTCCGCCAACTAACATCAACACAATAACGTCAAGCGTTAAGACCTCCGCCAACTAACATCAACACAATAACGTCAGCGTTAAGACCTCCGCCAACTAACATCAACACAATAACGTCAGCGTTAAGACCTCCGCCAACTAACATCAACACAATAACGTCAGCGTTAAGACCTCCGCCAACTAACATCAACACAATAACGTCAGCGTTAAGACCTCCGCCAACTAACATCAACACAATAACGTCAGCGTTAAGACCTCCGCCAACTAACATCAACACAATAACGTCAGCGTTAAGACCTCCGCCAACTAACATCAACACAATAACGTCAACGTTAAGACCTCCGCCAACTAACATCAACACAATAACGTCAACGTTAAGACCTCCGCCAACTAACATCAACACAATAACGTCAGCGTTAAGACCTCCGCCAACTAACATCAACACAATAACGTCAACGTTAAGACCTCCGCCAACTCATCAACACAATAACGTCAACGTTAAGACCTCCGCCAACATCAACACAATAATAACATCAGCGTTAAGACCTCCTAACATCAACTAACATCAACACAATAACATCAGCGTTAAGACCTCCGCCAACTAACATCAACACAATAACGTCAGCGTTAAGACCTCCGCCAACTAACATCAACACAATAACGTCAGCGTTAAGACCTCCGCCAACTAACATCAACACAATAACGTCAGCGTTAAGACCTCCGCCAACTAACATCAACACAATAACGTCAGCGTTAAGACCTCCGCCAACTAACATCAACACAATAACGTCAGCGTTAAGACCTCCGCCAACTAACATCAACACAATAACGTCAGCGTTAAGACCTCCGCCAACTAACATCAACACAATAACGTCAGCGTTAAGACCTCCGCCAACTAACATCAACACAATAACGTCAACGTTAAGACCTCCGCCAACATCAACACAATAACGTCAACGTTAAGACCTCCGCCAACATCAACACAATAACGTCAACGTTAAGACCTCCGCCAACTAACATCAACACAATAACGTCAACGTTAAGACCTCCGCCAACTAACATCAACACAATAACGTCAACGTTAAGACCTCCGCCAACTAACATCAACACAATAACGTCAACGTTAAGACCTCCGCCAACATCAACACAATAACACGTTAAGATAACATCAACACAATAACGTCAGCGTTAAGACCTCCGCCAACTAACATCAACACAATAACGTCAGCGTTAAGACCTCCGCCAACTAACATCAACACAATAACGTCAGCGTTAAGACCTCCGCCAACTAACATCAACACAATAACATCAGCGTTAAGACCTCCGCCAACTAACATCAACACAATAACATCAACGTTAAGACCTCCGCCAACTAACATCAACACAATAACGTCAACGTTAAGACCTCCGCCAACTAACATCAACACAATAACGTCAACGTTAAGACCTCCGCCAACATCAACACAATAACATCAGCGTTAAGACCTCCGCCAACTAACATCAACACAATAACGTCAGCGTTAAGACCTCCGCCAACTAACATCAACACAATAACGTCAGCGTTAAGACCTCCGCCAACTAACATCAACACAATAACGTCAGCGTTAAGACCTCCGCCAACTAACATCAACACAATAACGTCACGTTAAGACCTCCGCAACTAACATCAACACAATAACGTCAGCGTTAAGACCTCCGCCTAACATCAACACAATAACATCAGCGTTAAGACCTCCGCCAACAACATCAACACAATAACGTCAGCGTTAAGACCTCCGCCAACTAACATCAACACAATAACGTCAGCGTTAAGACCTCCGCCAACTAACATCAACACAATAACGTCAGCGTTAAGACCTCCGCCAACTAACATCAACACAATAACATCAGCGTTAAGACCTCCGCCAACTAACATCAACACAATAACGTCAGCGTTAAGACCTCCGCCAACTAACATCAACACAATAACGTCAACGTTAAGACCTCCGCCAACTAACATCAACACAATAACGTCAGCGTTAAGACCTCCGCCAACTAACATCAACACAATAACGTCAGCGTTAAGACCTCCGCCAACATCAACACAATAACGTCAGCGTTAAGACCTCCGCCAACATCAACACAATAACGTCAGCGTTAAGACCTCCGCCAACTAACATCAACACAATAACGTCAGCGTTAAGACCTCCGCCAACTAACATCAACACAATAACGTCAACGTTAAGACCTCCGCCAACTAACATAACATCAACACAATCAACACAATAACGTCAGCGTTAAGACCTCCGCCAACTAACATCAACACAATAACGTCAGCGTTAAGACCTCCGCCAACTAACATCAACACAATAACGTCAGCGTTAAGACCTCCGCCAACTAACATCAACACAATAACGTCAGCGTTAAGACCTCCGCCAACTAACATCAACACAATAACGTCAGCGTTAAGACCTCAACTAACATCAACACAATAACGTCAGCGTTAAGACCTCCGCCAACTAACATCAACACAATAACGTCAGCGTTAAGACGCCAACTAACATCAACACAATAACGTCAACGTTAAGACCTCCGCCAACTAACATCAACACAATAACGTCAGCGTTAAGACCTCCGCCAACTAACATCAACACAATAACGTCAACGTTAAGACCTCCGCCAACTAACATCAACACAATAACCTCGACGTTAAGACCTCCGCCAACTAACATCAACACAATAACGTCAACGTTAAGACCTCCGCCAACATCAACACAATAACATCAGCGTTAAGACCTCCGCCAACTAACATCAACACAATAACATCAACGTTAAGACCTCCGCCAACATCAACACAATAACGTCAACGTTAAGACCTCCGCCAACTAACATCAACACAATAACGTCAACGTTAAGACCTCCGCCAACTAACATCAACACAATAACGTCAACGTTAAGACCTCCGCCAACTAACATCAACACAATAACGTCAACGTTAAGACCTCCGCCAACTAACATCAACACAATAACGTCAGCGTTAAGACCTCCGCCAACTAACATCAACACAATAACGTCAGCGTTAAGACCTCCGCCAACTAACATCAACACAATAACGTCAGCGTTAAGACCTCCGCCAACTAACATCAACACAATAACGTCAACGTTAAGACCTCCGCCAACATCAACACAATAACATCAACGTTAAGACCTCCGCCAACATCAACACAATAACGTCAACGTTAAGACCTCCGCCAACTAACATCAACACAATAACGTCAACGTTAAGACCTCCGCCAACTAACATCAACACAATAACGTCAGCGTTAAGACCTCCGCCAACTAACATCAACACAATAACGTCAACGTTAAGACCTCCGCCAACATCAACACAATAACGTACGTTAAGACCTCCGCCAACTAACATCAACACAATAACGTCAACGTTAAGACCTCCGCCAACTAACATCAACACAACAATAACGTCAACGTTAAGACCTCCGCCAACTAACATCAACACAATAACGTCAGCGTTAAGACCTCCGCCAACTAACATCAACACAATAACATCAAGCGTTAAGACCTCCGCCAACTAACATCAACACAATAACGTCAGCGTTAAGACCTCCGCCAACTAACATCAACACAATAACGTCAGCGTTAAGACCTAACATCAACACAATAACGTCAACGTTAAGACCTCAACATCAACACAATAACGTCAGCGTTAAGACTAACTCCGTCAACGTTAAGACCTAACATCAACACAATAACATCAACGTTAAGACCTCCGCCAACTAACATCAACACAATAACGTCAACGTTAAGACCTCCGCCAACTAACATCAACACAATAACGTCAGCGTTAAGACCTCCGCAACTAACATAACATCAACGTTAAGACCTCCGCCAACTAACATCAACACAATAACGTCAGCGTTAAGACCTCCGCCAACTAACATCAACACAATAACGTCAGCGTTAAGACCTCCGCCAACTAACATCAACACAATAACGTCAGCGTTAAGACCTCCGCCAACATCAACACAATAACGTCAGCGTTAAGACCTCCGCCAACATCAACACAATAAGTCAGCGTTAAGACCTCCGCCAACTAACATCAACACAATAACGTCAGCGTTAAGACCTCCGCAACTAACATCAACACAATAACGTCAGCGTTAAGACCTCCGCCAACTAACATCAACACAATAACGTCAGCGTTAAGACCTCCGCCAACTAACATCAACACAATAACGTCAGCGTTAAGACCTCCGCCAACTAACATCAACACAATAACGTCAACGTTAAGACCTCCGCCAACTAACATCAACACAATAACGTCAACGTTAAGACCTCCGCCAACTAACATCAACACAATAACGTCAAGCGTTAAGACCTCCGCCAACATCAACACAATAACGTCAGCGTTAAGACCTCCGCAACTAACATCAACACAATAACGTCAGCGTTAAGACCTCCGCCAACTAACATCAACACAATAACGTCAACGTTAAGACCTCCGCCAACTAACATCAACACAATAACGTCAACGTTAAGACCTCCGCCAACTAACATCAACACAATAACGTCAGCGTTAAGACCTCCGCCAACTAACATCAACACAATAACGTCAGCGTTAAGACCTCCGCCAACTAACATCAACACAATAACGTCAACGTTAAGACCTCCGCCAACTAACATCAACACAATAACGTCAGCGTTAAGACCTCCGCCAACTAACATCAACACAATAACGTCAACGTTAAGACCTCCGCCAACTAACATCAACACAATAACGTCAGCGTTAAGACCTCCGCCAACTAACATCAACACAATAACGTCAGCGTTAAGACCTCCGCCAACTAACATCAACACAATAACGTCAGCGTTAAGACCTCCGCCAACTAACATCAACACAATAACGTCAGCGTTAAGACCTCCGCCAACTAACATCAACACAATAACGTCAGCGTTAAGACCTCCGCCAACATCAACACAACGTTAAGACCTCCGCCAACATCAACACAATAACGTCAACGTTAAGACCTCCGCCTAACATCAACACAATAACGTCAGCGTTAAGACCTCCAACTAACATCAACACAATAACGTCAACGTTAAGACCTCCGCCAACTAACATCAACACAATAACGTCAGCGTTAAGACCTCCGCCAACTAACATCAACACAATAACGTCAACGTTAAGACCTCCGCCAACTAACATCAACACAATAACGTCAGCGTTAAGACCTCCGCCAACTAACATCAACACAATAACGTCAGCGTTAAGACCTCCGCCAACGTTAAGACATCAACACAATAACGTCAACGTTAAGACCTCCGCCAACATCAACACAATAACGTCAGCGTTAAGACCTCCGCAACAACATCAACACAATAACGTCAGCGTTAAGACCTCCGCCAACTAACATCAACACAATAACGTCAGCGTTAAGACCTCCGCCAACTAACATCAACACAATAACGTCAACGTTAAGACCTCCGCCAACTAACATCAACACAATAACGTCAACGTTAAGACCTCCGCCAACTAACATCAACACAATAACGTCAACGTTAAGACCTCCGCCAACTAACATCAACACAATAACGTCAACGTTAAGACCTCCGCCAACTAACATCAACACAATAACGTCAACGTTAAGACCTCCGCCAACTAACATCAACACAATAACGTCAACGTTAAGACCTCCGCCAACTAACATCAACACAATAACGTCAACGTTAAGACCTCCGCCAACTAACATCAACACAATAACATCAACGTTAAGACCTCCGCCAACTAACATCAACACAATAACGTCAACGTTAAGACCTCCGCCAACTAACATCAACACAATAACGTCAACGTTAAGACCTCCGCCAACTAACATCAACACAATAACGTCAACGTTAAGACCTCCGCCAACATCAACACAATAACATCACTAAATAACATCAGCGTTAAGACCTCCGCCAACTAACATCAACACAATAACATCAGCGTTAAGACCTTCAAGACCTCAGCGTTAAGACCTCCGCCAACTAACATCAACACAATAACGTCAACGTTAAGACCTCCGCCAACTAACATCAACACAATAACGTCAGCGTTAAGACCTCCGCCAACTAACATCAACACAATAACGTCAGCGTTAAGACCTCCGCCAACTAACATCAACACAATAACGTCAACGTTAAGACCTCCGCCAACTAACATCAACACAATAACGTCAGCGTTAAGACCTCCGCCAACTAACATCAACACAATAACGTCAGCGTTAAGACCTCCGCCAACTAACATCAACACAATAACGTCAACGTTAAGACCTCCGCAACTAACATCAACACAATAACGTCAGCGTTAAGACCTCCGCCTAACATCAACACAATAACGTCAGCGTTAAGACCTCCGCCAACTAACATCAACACAATAACGTCAACGTTAAGACCTCCGCCAACTAACATCAACACAATAACGTCAACGTTAAGACCTCCGCCAACTAACATCAACACAATAACGTCAACGTTAAGACCTCCGCCAACATCAACACAATAACGTCAACGTTAAGACCTCCGCCAACTAACATCAACACAATAACGTCAGCGTTAAGACCTCCGCCAACTAACATCAACACAATAACGTCAGCGTTAAGACCTCCGCCAACTAACATCAACACAATAACGTCAGCGTTAAGACCTAACATCAACACAATAACGTCAACGTTAAGACCTCCGCCAACATCAACACAATAACGTCAACGTTAAGACCTCCGCCAACTAACATCAACACAATAACGTCAACGTTAAGACCTCCGCCAACTAACATCAACACAATAACGTTGATGTTAAGACCTCCGACAACTAACATCAACACAATAACGTTGACGTTAAGACCTCCGCCAACTAACATCAACACAATAACGTCAACGTTAAGACCTCCGCCAACATCAACACAATAACATCAACGTTAAGACCTCCGCCAACTAACATCAACACAATAACGTCAACGTTAAGACCTCCGCCAACCAACATCAACACAATAACGTCAACGTTAAGACCTCCGCCAACTAACATCAACACAATAACGTCAACGTTAAGACCTCCGCCAACATCAACACAATAACATCAACGTTAAGACCTCCGCCAACTAACATCAACACAATAACGTCAACGTTAAGACCTCCGCCAACTAACATCAACACAATAACGTCAACGTTAAGACCTCCGCCAACTAACATCAACACAATAACGTCAACGTTAAGACCTCCGCCAACTAACATCAACACAATAACGTCAACGTTAAGACCTCCGCCAACTAACATCAACACAATAACGTCAACGTTAAGACCTCCGCCAACTAACATCAACACAATAACGTCAACGTTAAGACCTCCGCCAACATCAACACAATAACGTCAACGTTAAGACCTCCGCCAACATCAACACAATAACATCAGCGTTAACTAACACCTCGTTAAGACCTCCGCCAACTAACATCAACACAATAACGTCAACGTTAAGACCTCCGCCAACTAACATCAACACAATAACGTCAACGTTAAGACCTCCGCCAACTAACATCAACACAATAACGTCAACGTTAAGACCTCCGCCAACTAACATCAACACAATAACGTCAGCGTTAAGACCTCCGCCAACTAACATCAACACAATAACGTCAGCGTTAAGACCTCCGCCAACTAACATCAACACAATAACGTCAGCGTTAAGACCTCCGCCAACTAACATCAACACAATAACGTCAGCGTTAAGACCTCCGCCAACTAACATCAACACAATAACGTCAGCGTTAAGACCTCCGCCAACATCAACACAATAACGTCAACGTTAAGACCTAACAACATCAACACAATAACATCAGCGTTAAGACCTCCGCCAACTAACATCAACACAATAACGTCAGCGTTAAGACCTCCGCCAACTAACATCAACACAATAACGTCAGCGTTAAGACCTCCGCCAACTAACATCAACACAATAACGTCAGCGTTAAGACCTCCGCAACTAACATCAACACAATAAATCAACGTTAAGACCTCCGCCAACTAACATCAACACAATAACGTCAGCGTTAAGACCTCCGCCAACTAACATCAACACAATAACGTCAGCGTTAAGACCTCCGCCAACTAACATCAACACAATAACGTCAGCGTTAAGACCTCCGCCAACTAACATCAACACAATAACGTCAACGTTAAGACCTCCGCCAACTAACATCAACACAATAACGTCAACGTTAAGACCTCCGCCAACTAACATCAACACAATAACGTCAACGTTAAGACCTCCGCCAACTAACATCAACACAATAACGTCAACGTTAAGACCTCCGCCAACTAACATCAACACAATAACGTCAACGTTAAGACCTCCGCCAACATCAACACAATAACGTCAACGTTAAGACCTCCGCCAACATCAACACAATAACATCAGCGTTAAGACCTCCGCCAACTAACATCAACACAATAACATCGACGTTAAGACCTCCGCCAACATCAACACAATAACGTCAACGTTAAGACCTCCGCCAACTAACATCAACACAATAACGTCAACGTTAAGACCTCCGCAACCAACATCAACACAATAACATCAGCGTTAAGACCTCCGCCAACTAACATCAACACAATAACATCGACGTTAAGACCTCCGCCAACATCAACACAATAACGTCAACGTTAAGACCTCCGCCAACTAACATCAACACAATAACGTCAACGTTAAGACCTCCGCCAACATCAACACAATAACATCAACGTTAAGACCTCCGCCAACTAACATCAACACAATAACGTCAACGTTAAGACCTCCGCCAACTAACATCAACACAATAACGTCAACGTTAAGACCTCCGCCAACTAACATCAACACAATAACGTCAACGTTAAGACCTCCGCCAACATCAACACAATAACGTCAACGTTAAGACCTCCGCCAACATCAACACAATAACATCACGTCAACGTTAAGACCTCCGCCAACTAACATCAACACAATAACGTCAACGTTAAGACCTCCGCCAACTAACATCAACACAATAACGTCAACGTTAAGACCTCCGCCAACTAACATCAACACAATAACGTCAACGTTAAGACCTCCGCCAACATCAACACAATAACGTCAACGTTAAGACCTCCGCCAACATCAACACAATAACATCAACGTTAAGACCTCCGCCAACTAACATCAACACAATAACGTTGACGTTACGACCTCCGCCAACTAACATCAACACAATAACGTCAACGTTAAGACCTCCGCCAACATCAACACAATAACGTCAACGTTAAGACCTCCGCCAACTAACATCAACACAATAACGTCAACGTTAAGACCTCCGCCAACTAACATCAACACAATAACATCAACGTTAAGACCTCCGCCAACTAACATCAACACAATAACGTCAGCGTTAAGACCTCCGCCAACTAACATCAACACAATAACGTCAGCGTTAAGACCTCCGCCAACTAACATAACATCAACACAATAACGTCAGCGTTAAGACCTCCGCCAACTAACATCAACACAATAACGTCAGCGTTAAGACCTCCGCAACTAACATCAACACAATAACGTTAAGACCTCCGCCAACATCAACACAATAACGTCAACGTTAAGACCTCCCAACTAACATCAACACAATAACGTCAACGTTAAGACCTCCGCCAACTAACATCAACACAATAACGTCAACGTTAAGACCTCCGCCAACTAACATCAACACAATAACGTCAACGTTAAGACCTCCGCCAACTAACATCAACACAATAACGTCAACGTTAAGACCTCCGCCAACTAACATCAACACAATAACGTCAACGTTAAGACCTCCGTCAACGTTAAGACCTAACATCAACACAATAACGTCAGCGTTAAGACCTCCGCCAACTAACATCAAACAATAACATCAGCGTTAAGACAACTAACATCAACACAATAACGTCAGCGTTAAGACCTCCGCCAACTAACATCAACACAACGTTAAGACCTCCGCCAACTAACATCAACACAATAACGTCAACGTTAAGACCTCCGCCAACATCAACACAATAACATCAACGTTAAGACCTCCGCCAACTAACATCAACACAATAACGTCAACGTTAAGACCTCCGCCAACTAACATCAACACAATAACGTCAACGTTAAGACCTCCGCCAACTAACATCAACACAATAACGTCAACGTTAAGACCTCCGCCAACATCAACACAATAACGTCAACGTTAAGACCTCCGCCAACCAACATCAACACAATAACGTCAACGTTAAGACCTCCGCCAACTAACATCAACACAATAACATCAACGTTAAGACCTCCGCCAACTAACATCAACACAATAACGTCAACGTTAAGACCTCCGCCAACTAACATCACACAATAACGTCAACGTTAAACCGTTAAGACCTCCGCAACAACATCAACACAATAACGTCAACGTTAAGACGTTAAGACCTCCGCCAACTAACATCAACACAATAACGTCAACGTTAAGACCTCCGCCAACTAACATCAACACAATAACGTCAACGTTAAGACCTCCGCCAACTAACATCAACACAATAACGTCAACGTTAAGACCTCCGCCAACTAACATCAACACAATAACGTCAACGTTAAGACCTCCGCCAACTAACATCAACACAATAACGTCAACGTTAAGACCTCCGCCAACTAACATCAACACAATAACATCAGCGTTAAGACCTCCGCCAACTAACATCAACACAATAACGTCAGCGTTAAGACCTCCGCCAACTAACATCAACACAATAACGTCAGCGTTAAGACCTCCGCAACTAACATCAACACAATAACGTCAACGTTAAGACCTCCCTCCATTAAACTAACATCAACACAATAACGTCAGCGTTAAGACCTCCGCCAACTAACATCAACACAATAACGTCAGCGTTAAGACCTCCGCCAACTAACATCAACACAATAACGTCAACGTTAAGACCTCCGCCAACTAACATCAACACAATAACGTCAACGTTAAGACCTCCGCCAACTAACATCAACACAATAACGTTAAGACCTCCGTAACATAAGACCTAAGACCTCCGCCAACTAACATCAACACAATAACGTCAGCGTTAAGACCTCCGCCAACTAACATCAACACAATAACGTCAACGTTAAGACCTCCGCCAACTAACATCAACACAATAACGTCAACGTTAAGACCTCCGCCAACTAACATCAACACAATAACGTCAGCGTTAAGACCTCCGCCAACATCAACACAATAACGTCAGCGTTAAGACCTCCGCCTAACATCAACACAATAACGTCAGCGTTAAGACCTCCGCCAACTAACATCAACACAATAACGTCAGCGTTAAGACCTCCGCCAACTAACATCAACACAATAACGTCAGCGTTAAGACCTCCGCCAACTAACATCAACACAATAACGTCAGCGTTAAGACCTCCGCCAACATCAACAACATCAACATCAACACAATAACGTCAGCGTTAAGACCTCCGCCAACTAACATCAACACAATAACGTCAGCGTTAAGACCTCCGCCAACTAACATCAACACAATAACGTCAACGTTAAGACCTCCGCCAACTAACATCAACACAATAACGTCAACGTTAAGACCTCCGCCAACTAACATCAACACAATAACGTCAACGTTAAGACCTCCGCCAACATCAACACAATAACGTCAACGTTAAGACCTCCGCCAACTAACATCAACACAATAACGTCAACGTTAAGACCTCCGCCAACTAACATCAACACAATAACGTCAACGTTAAGACCTCCGCCAACTAACATCAACACAATAACGTTAAGACCTCAACTAACATCAACACAATAACGTCAACGTTAAGACCTCCGCCAACTAACATCAACACAATAACGTCAACGTTAAGACCTCCGCCAACTAACATCAACACAATAACGTCAACGTTAAGACCTCCGCCAACTAACATCAACACAATAACGTCAACGTTAAGACCTAACATCAACACAATAACGTCAACGTTAAGACCTCCGCCAACATCAACACAATAACGTCAACGTTAAGACCTCCGCCAACTAACATCAACACAATAACGTCAACGTTAAGACCTCCGCCAACTAACATCAACACAATAACGTCAACGTTAAGACCTCCGCCAACTAACATCAACACAATAACGTCAACGTTAAGACCTCCGCCAACTAACATCAACACAATAACGTCAACGTTAAGACCTCCGCCCTAACATCAACACAATAACGTCAACGCGTTAAGACCTCCGCAACTAACATCAACACAATAACATCAGCGTTAAGACCTCCGCCAACTAACATCAACACAATAACGTCAACGTTAAGACCTCCGCCAACTAACATCAACACAATAACGTCAAGCGTTAAGACCTCCGACTAACATCAACACAATAACGTCAACGTTAAGACCTCCGCAACTAACATCAACACAATAACGTCAACGTTAAGACCTCCGCCAACTAACATCAACACAATAACGTTGACGTTAAGACCTCCGCCAACTAACATCAACACAATAACGTCAACGTTAAGACCTCCGCCAACTAACATCAACACAATAACGTCAACGTTAAGACCTCCGCCAACTAACATCAACACAATAACGTCAACGTTAAGACCTCCGCCAACTAACATCAACACAATAACGTCAACGTTAAGACCTCCGCCAACTAACATCAACACAATAACGTCAACGTTAAGACCTCCGCCAACTAACATCAACACAATAACGTCAACGTTAAGACCTCCGCCAACTAACATCAACACAATAACGTCGATGTTAAGACCTCCGCCAACATCAACACAATAACGTCGACATTAAGACCTCCGCCAACATCAACACAATAACATCAGCGTTAAGACCTCCGCCAACTAACATCAACACAATAAGACCTCCGCCAACTAACATCGTTCAACGTTAAGACCTCCGCCAACTAACATCAACACAATAACGTCAGCGTTAAGACCTCCGCCAACTAACATCAACACAATAACGTCAGCGTTAAGACCTCCGCCAACTAACATCAACACAATAACGTCAACGTTAAGACCTCCGCCAACTAACATCAACACAATAACGTCAGCGTTAAGACCTCCGCCAACTAACATCAACACAATAATCAGCGTTAAGACCTCCGCCAACTAACATCAACACAATAACGTCAAGCGTTAAGACCTCCGCCAACTAACATCAACACAATAACGTCAGCGTTAAGACCTCCGCCAACATAACATCAACACAATAACATCAGCGTTAAGACCTCCGCCAACTAACATCAACACAATAACATCGACGTTAAGACCTCCGCCAACATCAACACAATAACGTCAACGTTAAGGCCTCCGCCAACTAACATCAACACAATAACGTCAACGTTAAGCCCTCCGCCAACTAACATCAACACAATAACATCAACGTTAAGACCTCCGCCAACTAACATCAACACAATAACGTCAGCGTTAAGAGACCTCCGCCAACATCAACACAATAACGTCAACGTTAAGACCTCCGCCAACTAACATCAACACAATAACATCAACGTTAAGACCTCCGCCAACTAACATCAACACAATAACGTCAACGTTAAGACCTCCGCCAACTAACATCAACACAAGCGTTAAGACCTCCGCCAACATAACATCGCCAACTAACATAACGTCAACGTTAAGACCTCCGCCAACTAACATCAACACAATAACGTCAACGTTAAGACCTCCGCCAACATCAACACAATAACATCAACGTTAAGACCTCCGCCAACTAACATCAACACAATAACATCAACGTTAAGACCTCCGCCAACTAACATCAACACAATAACGTCAACGTTAAGACCTCCGCCAACTAACATCAACACAATAACGTCAACGTTAAGACCTCCGCCAACATCAACACAATAACATCAACGTTAAGACCTCCGCCAACTAACATCAACACAATAACGTCAACGTTAAGACCTCCGCCAACTAACATCAACACAATAACGTCAACGTTAAGACCTCCGCCAACTAACATCAACACAATAACGTCAACGTTAAGACCTCCGCCAACATCAACACAATAACGTCAGCGTTAAGACCTCCAACTAACATCAACACAATAACATCAACGTTAAGACCTCCGCCAACTAACATCAACACAATAACGTCAACGTTAAGACCTCCGCCAACTAACATCAACACAATAACGTCAACGTTAAGACCTCCGCCAACTAACATCAACACAATAACGTCAACGTTAAGACCTCCGCCAACATCAACACAATAACGTCAACGTTAAGACCTCCGCCAACATCAACACAATAACATCAACGTTAAGACCTCCGCCAACTAACATCAACACAATAACGTCGACGTTACGACCTCCGCCAACTAACATCAACACAATAACATCAACGTTAAGACCTCCGCCAACATCAACACAATAACGTCAACGTTAAGGCCTCCGCCAACTAACATCAACACAATAACGTCAACGTTAAGCCCTCCGCCAACTAACATCAACACAATAACATCAACGTTAAGACCTCCGCCAACTAACATCAACACAATAACGTCAACGTTAAGACCTCAATAACGTCAGCGTTAAGACCTCCGCCAACATCAACACAATAACGTCCGTTAAACTAACATCAACACAATAACGTCAACGTTAAGACCTCCGCCAACTAACATCAACACAATAACGTCAAGCGTTAAGACCTCCGCCAACATCAACACAATTCAGCGTTAAGACCTCCGTAACTAACATCAACACAATAACGTCAGCGTTAAGACCTCCGCCAACATACACAATAATGTCAAGCGTTAAGACCTCCGCCAACTAACATCAACACAATAACGTCAACGTTAAGGCCTCCGCCAACTAACATCAACACAATAACGTCAACGTTAAGACCTCCGCCAACTAACATCAACAAAATAACGTCAACGTTAAGACCTCCGCCAACTAACATCAACAAAATAACGTCAACGTTAAGACCTCCGCAAACTAACATCAACACAATAATGTCGACGTTAAGACCTCCGCCAACTAACATCAACACAATAACGTCAACGTTAAGACCTCCGCCAACTAACATCAACACAATAACGTCAACGTTAAGACCTCCGCCAACTAACATCAACACAATAACGTCAACGTTAAGACCTCCGCCAACTAACATCAACACAATAACGTCAACGTTAAGACCTCCGCCAACATCAACACAATAACGTCAACGTTAAGACCTCCGCCAACATCAACACAATAACAACAACTTTAAGACCTCCGCCAACTAACATCAACACAATAACGTCAACGTTAAGACCTCCGCCAACTAACATCAACACAATAACGTCGACGTTAAGACCTCCGCCAACTAACATCAACACAATAACGTCAACGTTAAGACCTCCGCCAACATCAACACAATAACGTCAACGTTAAGACCTCCGCCAACATCAACACAATAACATCAACGTTAAGACCTCCGCCAACATCAACACAATAACATCAACGTTAAGACATCCGCCAACTAACAACACAATAACGTCAACGTTAAGACCTCCGCCAACTAACATCAACACAATAACGTCAACGTTAAGACCTCCGCCAACATCAACACAATAACATCAACGTTAAGACCTCCGCCAACATCAACACAATAAGGTCAACGTTAAGACCTCCGCCAACTAACATCAACACAATAACGTCAACGTTAAGACCTCCGCCAACTAACATCAACACAATAACGTCAACGTTAAGACCTCCGCCAACTAACATCAACACAATAACGTCAACGTTAAGACCTCCGCCAACTAACATCAACACAATAATGTCAACGTTAAGACCTCCGCCAACTAACATCAACACAATAACGTCAACGTTAAGACCTCCGCCAACTAACATCAACACAATGACGTCGATGTTAAGACCTCCGCCAACTAACATCAACACAATAACGTCAACGTTAAGACCTCCGCCAACATCAACACAATAACGTCAATGTTAAGACCTCCGCCAACTAACATCAACACAATAACGTCAACGTTAAGACCTCCGCCAACTAACATCAACACAATAACGTCAACGTTAAGACCTCCGCCAACATCAACACAATAACGTCAACGTTAAGACCTCCGCCAACATCAACACAATAACGTCAACGTTAAGACCTCCGCCAACTAACATCAACACAATAACGTCGATGTTAAGACCTCCGCCAAAATCAACACAATAACATCAACGTTAAGACCTCCGCCAACTAACATCAACACAATAATTTGACGTTAAGACCTCCGCCAACTAACATCAACACAATAACGTCAAGCGTTAAGACCTCCGCCAACATCAACACAATAACATCAACGTTAAGACAACATCAACACAATAACGTCCAACGTTAAGACCTCCGCCAACTAACATCAACACAATAACGTCAGCGTTAAGACCTCCGCCAACTAACATCAACACAATAACGTCAGCGTTAAGACCTCCGCCAACTAACATCAACACAATAACGTCACGTTAAGACCTCCGCCAACTAACATCAACACAATAACGTCAGCGTTAAGACCTCCGCCAACTAACATCAACACAATAACGTCAACGTTAAGACCTCCGCCAACATCAACACAATAACGTCAGCGTTAAGACCTCCGCCAACATCAACACAATAACATCAACACAATAACGTCAGCGTTAAGACCTCCGCCAACTAACATCAACACAATAACATCGACGTTAAGACCTCCGCCAACTAACATCAACACAATAACGTCAACGTTAAGACCTCCGCCAACATCAACACAATAACGTCAACGTTAAGGCCTCCGCCAACATCAACACAATAACGTCAACGTTAAGACCTCCGCCAACTAACATCAACACAATAACGTCGATGTTAAGACCTCTGCCAACTAACATCAACACAATAACGTCAATGTTAAGACCTCCGCCAACTAACATCAACACAATAACGTCAACGTTAAGACCTCCACCAACATCAACACAATAACGTCAACGTTAAGACCTCCGCAACCAACATCAACACAATAACGTCAACGTTAAGACCTCCGCCAACTAACATCAACACAATGACGTCGATGTTAAGACCTCCGCCAACTAACATCAACACAATAACGTCAACGTTAAGACCTCCGCCAACATCAACACAACAACGTCAATGTTAAGACCTCCGCCAACTAACATCAACACAATAACGTCAACGTTAAGACCTCCGCCAACTAACATCAACACAATAACGTCAACGTTAAGACCTCCGCCAACATCAACACAATAACGTCAACGTTAAGACCTCCGCCAACATCAACACAATAACGTCAACGTTAAGACCTCCGCCAACTAACATCAACACAATAACGTCGATGTTAAGACCTCCGCCAAAATCAACACAATAACATCAACGTTAAGACCTCCGCCAACTAACATCAACACAATAATTTTGACGTTAAGACCTCCGCCAACTAACATCAACACAATAACGTCAACGTTAAGACCTCCGCCAACATCAACACAATAATGTCAACGTTAAGACCTCCGCCAACATCAACACAATAACATCAACGTTAAGACCTCCGCAAACATCAACACAATAACGTCAACGTTAAGACCTCCGCCAACTAACATCAACACAATAACGTCAACGTTAAGACCTCCGCCAACTAACATCAACACAATAACGTCAAGCGTTAAGACCTCCGCCAACATCAACACAATAACGTCAGCGTTAAGACTCCGCCAACATCAACACAATAACATCAACGTTAAGACCTCCGCAAACATCAACACAATAACGTCAACGTTAAGACCTCCGCCAACTAACATCAACACAATAACGTCAACGTTAAGACCTCCGCCAACTAACATCAACACAATAACGTCAACGTTAAGACCTCCGCCAAGATCAACACAATTAACGTCAACGTTAAGACCTCCGCCAACTAACATCAACACAATAACGTCAATGTTAAGACCTCCGCCAACTAACATCAACACAATAACGTCAGCGTTAAGACCTCCGCCAACTAACATCAACACAATAACGTCAACGTTAAGACCTCCGCCAACTAACATCAACACAATAACGTCAACGTTAAGACCTCCACCAACATCAACACAATAACGTCAACGTTAAGACCTCCGCCAACATCAACACAATAACGTCAACGTTAAGACCTCCGCCAACTAACATCAACACAATAACGTCAATGTTAAGACCTCCGCCAACTAACATCAACACAATAACGTCAACGTTAAGACCTCCGCCAACATCAACACAATAACGTCAACGTTAAGACCTCCGCCAACTAACATCAACACAATAACGTCAACGTTAAGACCTCCACCAACATCAACACAATAACGTCGACGTTAAGACCTTCGCCAACTAACATCAACACAATAACATCGACGTTAAGACCTCCGCCAACTAACATCAACACAATAACGTCAACGTTAAGACCTCCGCCAACATCAACACAATAACGTCAACGTTAAGACCTCCGCCAACATCAACACAATAACATCAACGTTAAGACCTCCGCCAACTAACATCAACACAATAACGTCAACGTTAAGACCTCCACCAACATCAACACAATAACGTCAACGTTAAGGCCTCCGCCAACTAACAACACAATAACGTCAACGTTAAGACCTCCGCCAACTAACATCAACACAATAACGTCGATGTTAAGACCTCCGCCAACTAACATCAACACAATAACGTCAATGTTAAGACCTCCGCCAACTAACATCAACACAATAACGTCAACGTTAAGACCTCCACCAACATCAACACAATAACGTCAACGTTAAGACCTCCGCCAACTAACATCAACACAATAACGTCAACGTTAAGACCTCCGCCAACTAACATCAACACAATAACGTCAACGTTAAGACCTCCGCCAACTAACATCAACACAATAACGTCGATGTTAAGACCTCCGCCAACTAACATCAACACAATAACGTCAACGTTAAGACCTCCGCCAACTAACATCAACACAATAACGTCAACGTTAAGACCTCCGCCAACTAACATCAACACAATAACGTCAACGTTAAGACCTCCGCCAACTAACATCAACACAATAACGTCAACGTTAAGACCTCCACCAACATCAACACAATAACGTCAACGTTAAGACCTTCGCCAACTAACATCAACACAATAACATCGACGTTAAGACCTCCGCCAACTAACATCAACACAATAACGTCAACGTTAAGACCTCCGCCAACTAACATCAACACAATAACATCAACGTTAAGACCTCCGCCAACTAACATCAACACAATAACGTCAACGTTAAGACCTCCGCCAACTAACATCAACACAATAACGTCAACGTTAAGACCTCCGCCAACTAACATCAACACAATAACGTCAACGTTAAGACCTCCACCAACATCAACACAATAACGTCGACGTTAAGACCTCCGCCAACTAACATCAACACAATAACGTCGATGTTAAGACCTCCGCCAACTAACATCAACACAATAACGTCAACGTTAAGACCTCCGCCAACTAACATCAACACAATAACATCAACGTTAAGACCTCCGCCAACTAACATCAACACAATAACGTCAACGTTAAGACCTCCGCCAACTAACATCAACACAATAACGTCAACGTTAAGACCTCCGCCAACATCAACACAATAACGTCAACGTTAAGACCTCCGCCAACATCAACACAATAACGTCAACGTTAAGACCTCCGCCAACTAACATCAACACAATAACGTCAACGTTAAGACCTCCGCCAACTAACATCAACACAATAACGTCAACGTTAAGACCTCCGCCAACCAACATCAACACAATAACGTCGATGTTAAGACCTCTGCCAACTAACATCAACACAATAACATCAACGTTAAGACCTCCGCCAACATCAACACAATAACGTCAACGTTAAGACCTCCGCCAACATCAACACAATAACGTCGATGCTAAAACCCCTGCCAAATAACATCAACACTTAATGTTAACCTGAAATCTATCCTTGCCTACATATTCTGAAGATATTGTCAAATTTTTCTCCCTCATGAGGGAGGATAATGAACGTTCACAGAAGTAACATTTAATGGTGGTGAATTTACTGATACCAATTTTGTTTATGAATTATTAAGTGATTAAAACCCGTAAATACCAAAAACATATTTAGTGGAATTACTGCAACTGAACTGAAATTACTGCAACTAAACTGAACTCTACCCTACTGAATCCTAGTCTACTCTACTAAACTCTACCACACTGAACCCTACCCTACTGTACTGAACCCTACCATTCTGAATCCTAGTCTACTGTACTAAACTCTACCCTACCCTACTGAATCCTAGTCTACTGTACTAAACTCTACCCTACCGCACTGAACCCTACCCTACTGTACTGAACCCTACCATTCTGAATCCTAGTCTACTGTACTAAACTCTACCCTACCGTATCCTAGTCTACTGTACTAAACTCTACCCTACCCTACTGAATCCTAGTCTACTGAACTAAACTCTACCCTACCGTATCCTAGTCTACTGTACTAAACTCTACTCTACCGAACTGAATCCTAGCCTACCGTACTGAACCCTACCCTACCGTACTAAACCCTAGTACTGACCTCTACCCTACCGTACTGACCTCTACCCTACCGTACTGACCTCTACCCTACCGTACTGACCTCTACCCTACCGTACTGAACTCTACCGAACTCCACCGTACTGAACACTACCCTATTGTACTGCATCCTAGCCTACTGTACTGAATCCTAGCCTACCGTACTGAATCCTAGCCTGCCGTACTGAACTGCATCCTAGCCTACTGTACTGAATGCTCCTAGCCTGCCGTACTGAATCCTAGCCTGCCGTACTAAATCCTAGCCTGCCGTACTGAATCCTAGCCTGCCGTACTGAACTCTACTGACCTCTACCCTACTCTACTGACGTCTACCCTACTCTACTGACCTCTACCCTACTCTACTGACCTCTACCCTACTCTACTGACCTCTACCCTACCGTACTGAATCCTAGCCTGCCGTACTGAATCCTAGCCTGCCGTACTGAACTCTACTGACCTCTACCCTACTCTACTGACCTCTACCCTACTCTACCCTACTCTACTGACCTCTACCCTACCGTACTGAATCCTAGCCTGCCGTACTGAATCCTAGCCTGCCGTACTGAACCCTACCCTACCGTACTGAACCCTAGTACTGACCTCTACCCTACCGTACTGACCTCTACCCTACCGTACTGACCTCTACCCTACCGTACTGACCTCTACCCTACCGTACTGACCTCTACCCTACCGTACTGACCTCTACCGAACTCCACCGTACTGAACACTACCCTATTGTACTGAACCCTAGCCTACTGTACTGAATCCTAGCCTACCGTACTGAATCCTAGCCTGCCGTACTGAATCCTAGCCTGCCGTACTGAATCCTAGCCTGCCGTACTGAATCCTAGCCTGCCGTACTGAATCCTAGCCTGCCGTACTGAACTCTACTGACCTCTACCCTACTCTACTGACCTCTACCCTACTCTACTGACCTCTACCCTTCTCTACTGACCTCTACCCTACCGTACTGAACTCTACTGACCTCTACCCTACTCTACTGACCTCTACCCTACCGTACTGAATCCTAGCCTGCCGTACTGAATCCTAGCCTGCCGTACTGAATCCTAGCCTGCCGTACTGACCTCTACCCTACCGTACTGACCTCTACCCTACCATACTGACCTCTACCCTACCGTACTGAATCCTAGCCTGCCGTACTGAACTCTACTGAGCTCTACCCTACCGTACTGAATCCTAGCCTACCGTACTGAATCCTAGCCTGCCGTACTGAATCCTAGCCTGTCGTACTGAACTCTACTGACCTCTACCCTACTCTACTGAATCCTAGCCTGCCGTACTGAATCCTAGCCTGCCGTACTGACCTCTACCCTACTCTACTGACCTCTACCCTACTCTACTGACCTCTACCCTACTCTACTGACCTCTACCCTACTCTACTGACCTCTACCCTACTCTACTGACCTCTACCCTACTGACCTCTACCCTACTCTACTGACCTCTACCCTACTCTACTGACCTCTACCCTACTCTACTGACCTCTACCCTACTCTACTGACCTCTACCCTACCGTACTGAATCCTAGCCTGCCGTACTGAATCCTAGCCTGCCGTACTGAATCCTAGCCTACCGTACTGAATCCTAGCCTACCGTACTGAATCCTAGCCTGCCGTACTGAACTCTACTGACCTCTACCCTACTCTACTGACCTCTACCCTACCGTACTGAATCCTAGCCTACCGTACTGAATCCTAGCCTACCGTACTGAATCCTAGCCTGCCGTACTGAACTCTACTGACCTCTACCCTACTGTACTGACCAAAACTGTGATGTCCAAACTTATGGAACATGAGGAGAACAACATTGAAGCCATAATGATGCATTTCTGTATTGTACAGATCAGGGACCCATGACGTCATTCTGTTAGCGGGTGTCGATCCACTTCACTAATTGTAGTTCAATTTGCCAAAAGAGAAAACTCACGGTGCCATGTAATAGCTGACACCCCATTATTTCTGCAGACATCTTTGAATATTATTTCAGAGCAGATACTTTTTTGGAAAATGTGGTTGCACAAAAAAACTGATTTTACTATAAGTTTGCACAGTTCTGACACTAAATTGACTAAAACGAATTTATCAGTGGAAATTGTTAAAAGTAGTCCTTGTTCATAGACTTTAATTTGTTAAACTTTTATATCAATAGTTTTTGTTTGGCAAAAATGTTTAAGTAAAAAAAAATAGTGAAAATGTAATTCCGTTACCATGGACGCACAAACACACACACACACACACACACACACACACACACACACACACACACACACACACACACCTGGCGAGGGTCGTGTCTGTGGAACTTCGTCACCCCTTCTCCTGCTCCCTCTCTTCCTCCCCCTCCCCCCACTCCCACCCCTCCAGCGGTGGAGTGATTGCAGCGATGGCCTCCTCCATTGGCCAGGCTGTGAAGGGAGGATGAGGAGTAGGGATGGAGGGAGGAGGAAGATGAGGAGTAGGCTTCTCGCTTCATATCCTTCTTCTTTACAAACTCATCGTACATCGCCTGGTGCTTCCTCTGTAGAAACGAGAGAGAGTGTAATTCTGATGATCAAATGTCAGACAGACTACCTATTGCAACGTTTTTAGATTTGACATTGATTAATCAAATCGAATTTCACACAGAGACAAACAAGAACTGTATAATTCAGCCGCAGCCTGCTTCTACCTATCCCTATGGAATACAATGTACATTCTTAACTTTGCAATCAGTTTCATACACAGACAATACTGTATCTATCACAGCCAGTAGCCTACTGTACCTGTTGTCTCCTACTGTCAGACACCCAGACAGACAGATGTATACCTTAGTTAAGACAGACCTATAACCTACTGTACCTGTTGTCACCTTCTGTCAGCCACCCAGACAGACAGATGTATACCTTAGTTAAGACAGACCTATAACCTACTGTACCTGTTGTCACCTACTGTCAGCCACCCAGACAGACAGATGTATACCTTAGTTAAGACAGACCTATAACCTACTGTACCTGTTGTCTCCTACTGTCAGCCACCCAGACAGACAGATGTATACCTTAGTTAAGACAGACCTATAACCTACTGTACCTGTTGTCTCCTACTGTCAGCCACCCAGACAGACAGATGTATACCTTAGTTAAGACAGACCTATAACCTACTGTACCTGTTGTCACCTACTGTCAGACACCCAGACAGACAGATGTATACCTTAGTTAAGACAGACCTATAACCTACTGTACCTGTTGTCTCCTACTGTCAGCCACCCAGACAGACAGATGTATACCTTAGTTAAGACAGACCTATAACCTACTGTACCTGTTGTCTCCTACTGTCAGCCACCCAGACAGACAGATGTATACCTTAGTTAAGACAGACCTATAACCTACTGTACCTGTTGTCTCCTACTGTCAGACACCCAGACAGACAGATGTATACCTTAGTTAAGACAGACCTATAACCTACTGTACCTGTTGTCTCCTACTGTCAGCCACCCAGACAGACAGATGTATACCTTAGTTAAGACAGACCTATAACCTACTGTACCTGTTGTCTCCTACTGTCAGACACCCAGACAGACAGATGTATACCTTAGTTAAGACAGACCTATAACCTACTGTACCAAATCAAATCAAATTTTATTTGTCACATACACATGGTTAGCAGATGTTAATGCGAGTGTAGCGAAATGCTTGTGCTTCTAGTTCCGACAATGCAGTGATAACCAACAAGTAATCTAACTAACGATTCCAAAACTACTGTCTTATACACAGTGTAAGGGGATAAAGAATATGTACATAAGGATATATGAATGAGTGATGGTACAGAGCAGCATACAGTAGATGGTATCGAGTACAGTATATACATATGAGATGAGAATGTAGACAAAGTAAACAAAGTGGCATAGTTAAAGTGGCTAGTGATACATGTATTACATAAGGATGCAGTCGATGATGTAGAGTACAGTATATACGTATGCATATGAGATGAATAATGTAGGGTAAGTAACATTATATAAGGTAGCATTGTTTAAAGTGGCTAGTGATATATTTACAACATTTCCCATCAATTCCCATTATTAAAGTGGCTGGAGTTGGGTCAGTGTCAATGACAGTGTGTTGGCAGCAGCCACTCAATGTTAGTGGTGGCTGTTTAACAGTCTGATGGCCTTGAGATAGAAGCTGTTTTTCAGTCTCTCGGTCCCAGCTTTGATGCACCTGTACTGACCTCGCCTTCTGGATGATAGCGGGGTGAACAGGCAGTGGTTCGGGTGGTTGATGTCCTTGATGATCTTTATGGCCTTCCTGTAACATCGGGTGGTGTAGGTGTCCTGGAGGGCAGGTAGTTTGCCCCGGTGATGCGTTGTGCAGACCTCACTACCCTCTGGAGAGCCTTACGGTTGAGGGCGGAGCAGTTGCCGTACCAGGCGGTGATACAGCCCGCCAGGATGCTCTCGATTGTGCATCTGTAGAAGTTTGTGAGTGCTTTTGGTGACAAGCCAAATTTCTTCAGCCTCCTGAGGTTGAAGAGGCGCTGCTGCGCCTTCTTCACACGCTGTCAGTGTGAGTGGACCAATTCAGTTTGTCTGTGATGTGTATGCCGAGGAACTTAAAACTTGCTACCCTCTCCACTACTGTTCCATCGATGTGGATAGGGGTGTTCCCTCTGCTGTTTCCTGAAGTCCACAATCATCTCCTTAGTTTTGTTGACGTTGAGTGTGAGGTTATTTTCCTGACACCACACTCCGAGGGCCCTCACCTCTTCCCTGTAGGCCGTCTCGTCGTTGTTGGTAATCAAGCCTACCACTGTTGTGTCGTCCGCAAACTTGATGATTGAGTTGGAGCGTGCGTGGCCACGCAGTCGTGGGTGAACAGGGAGTACAGGAGAGGGCTCAGAACGCACCCTTGTGGGGCCCCCGTGTTGAGGATCAGCGGGAGGAGATGTTGTTGCCTACCCTCACCACCTGGGGCGGCCCGTCAGGAAGTCCAGTACCCAGTTGCACAGGGCGGGGTCGAGACCCAGGGTCTCGAGCTTGATGACGAGCTTGGAGGGTACTATGGTGTTGAATGCCGAGCTGTAGTCGATGAACAGCATTCTCACATAGGTATTCCTCTTGTCCAGGTGGGTTAGGGCAGTGTGCAGTGTGGTTGAGATTGCATCGTCTGTGGACCTATTTGGGCGGTAAGCAAATTGGAGTGGGTCTAGGGTGTCAGGTAGGGTGGAGGTGATATGGTCCTTGACTAGTCTCTCAAAGCACTTCATGATGACGGAAGTGAGTGCTACGGGGCGGTAGTCGTTTAGCTCAGTTACCTTAGCTTTCTTGGGAACAGGAACAATGGTGGCCCTCTTGAAGCATGTGGGAACAGCAGACTGGTATAGGGATTGATTGAATATGTCCGTAAACACACCGGCCAGCTGGTCTGCGCATGCTCTGAGGGCGCGGCTGGGGATGCCGTCTGGGCCTGCAGCCTTGCGAGGGTTAACACGATTAAATGTCTTACTCACCTCGGCTGCAGTGAAGGAGAGACCGCATGTTTTCGTTGCAGGCCGTGTCAGTGGCGCTGTATTGTCCTCAAAGCGGGCAAAAAAGTTATTTAGTCTGCCTGGGAGCAAGACATCCTGGTCCGTGACTGGGCTGGGTTTCTTCTTGTAGTCCGTGATTGACTGTAGACCCTGCCACATGCCTCGTGTCTGAGCCGTTGAATTGAGATTCTACTTTGTCTCTGTACTGACGCTTAGCTTGTTTAATAGCCTTGCGGAGGGAATAGCTGCACTGTTTGTATTCGGTCATGTTGCCAGACACCTTGCCCTGATTAAAAGCAGTGGTTCGCGCTTTCAGTTTCACGCGAATGCTGCCATCAATCCACGGTTTCTGGTTAGGGAATGTTTTTATCGTTGCTATGGGAACGACATCTTCAACGCACGTTCTAATGAACTCGCACACCGAATCAGCGTATTCGTCAATATTTTTATCTGACGCTGAAACATGTCCCAGTCCACGTGATGGAAGCAGTTTTGGAGTGTGGAGTCAGCTTGGTCTGACCAGCGTTGGACAGACCTCAGCGTGGGAGCCTCTTGTTTAAGTTTCTGCCTGTAGGCAGGGATCAACAAAATGGAGTCGTGGTCAGCTTTTCCGAAAGGGGGGCGGGGCAGGGCCTTATATGCGTCGCGGAAGTTAGAGTAACAATGATCCAAGGTTTTACCACCCCTGGTTGCGCAATCGATATGCTGATAAAATTTAGGGAGTCTTGTTTTCAGATTAGCTTTGTTAAAATCCCCAGCTACAATGAATGCAGCCTCCGGATAAATGGTTTCCAGTTTGCAAAGAGTTAAATAAAGTTCGTTCAGAGCCATCGATGTGTCTGCTTGGGGGGGATATATACGGCTGTGATTATAATCGAAGAGAATTCTCTTGGAAGATAATGCGGTCTACATTTGATTGTGAGGAATTCTAAATCAGGTGAACAGAAGGATTTGAGTTCCTGTATGTTTCCTTCATCACACCATGTCTCGTTAGTCATGAGGCATACGCCCCCGCCACTCTTCTTACCAGAAAGATGTTTGTTTCTGTCGGCGCGATGCGTGGAGAAACCCGTTGGCTGCACCGCCCCGGATAGCGTCTTTCCAGTGAGCCATGTTTCCGTGAAGCAAAGAACGTTACAGTCTCTGATGTCCCTCTGGAATGCTACCCTTGCTCGGATTTCATCAACCTTGTTGTCAAGAGACTGGACATTGGCAAGAAGAATGCTGGGGAGTGGTGCGCGATGTGCCCTTGTCCTGAGTCTGACCAGAAGACCGCTACGTTTCCCTCTTTTTCGGAGTCGTTTCCTTGGGTCGCTGCATGCGATCCATTCCGTTGTCCTGTTTGTAAGGCAGAACACAGGATCCGCGTCGCGGAAAACATATTCTTGGTCGTACTGATGGTGAGTTGACGCTGATCTTATATTCAGTAGTTCTTCTCGACTGTATGTAATGAAACCTAAGATGACCTGGGGTACTAATGTAAGAAATAACAAAAAACTGCATAGTTTCCTAGGAACGCGAAGCGAGGCGGCCATCTCTGTCGGCGCCGGAAGTTCAATATGCCTATTGCCTGTTGTCTCCTACTGTCAGCCACCCAGACAGACAGATGTATACCTTAGTTAAGACAGACCTATAACCTACTGTACCTGTTGTCTCCTACTGTCAGACACCCAGACAGACAGATGTATACCTTAGTTAAGACAGACCTATAACCTACTGTACCTGTTGTCTCCTACTGTCAGCCACCCAGACAGACAGATGTATACCCTAGTTAAGACAGACCTATAACCTACTGTACCTGTTGTCTCCTACTGTACCCAGACAGACAGATGTATACCTTAGTTAAGACAGACCTATAACCTACTGTACCTGTTGTCTCCTACTGTCAGCCACCCAGACAGACAGATGTATACCTTAGTTAAGACAGACCTATAACCTACTGTACCTGTTGTCACCTACTGTCAGCCACCCAGACAGACAGATGTATACCTTAGTTAAGACAGACCTATAACCTACTGTACCTGTTGTCTCCTACTGTCAGACACCCAGACAGACAGATGTATACCTTAGTTAAGACAGACCTATAACCTACTGTACCTGTTGTCTCCTACTGTCAGACACCCAGACAGACAGATGTATACCTTAGTTAAGACAGACCTATAACCTACTGTACCTGTTGTCTCCTACTGTCAGCCACCCAGACAGACAGATGTATACCCTAGTTAAGACAGACCTATAACCTACTGTACCTGTTGTCTCCTACTGTACCCAGACAGACAGATGTATACCTTAGTTAAGACAGACCTATAACCTACTGTACCTGTTGTCTCCTACTGTCAGCCACCCAGACAGACAGATGTATACCTTAGTTAAGACAGACCTATAACCTACTGTACCTGTTGTCTCCTACTGTCAGACACCCAGACAGACAGATGTATACCTTAGTTAAGACAGACCTATAACCTACTGTACCTGTTGTCTCCTACTGTCAGCCACCCAGATCTATACCTTAGTTAAGATACTTTTGAAAAACTTGATTACTTTGAGGATTACTTTTTCGTTTGATGTATCACGGGGAAAGAGCAGGAAAAGGCTTTTGAAGGCTACAGTGCAGTGTCTTCCAATGATGCGACTGCTATTGGCATCCAAAGATTATCCAACTTTAATAAACGTTTAGAGGTAAAGGATGACAGCAGTGTGGTCTACGGCGATACGGATATCACTTATTATTGATATCTACATAGCAGCAGTGTAATTCACATCAATGCGCTGTCTCATTTAGCTATTTGCGTATTGTGGTTGTTGTGGATGGCTGTTCACAAATGCAAATATGTATTTGAACCCAATAAATGGTTGAATTCAAGACGTTTGTGATGCCCATCAATCATTGTTTTTGAAACCAGTGGACAGCCAGTGAAAAATGCACTCCTTGCAACAGCTGCACAGTGCAGATCCCAGCCTATGGAATAAAAGTGGAGCTTTTATTGTTCAATCTATTTCACTCTGATAAAAGAGGACAGAGATCACTCACCTCGGATTAGACAAAGAGCTTCTGGATATCAGGACAGAGATCACTCACCTCGGATTAGACAAAGAGCTACTAGATATCAGGACAGAGATCACTCACCTCAGGACAGCGATCACTCACCTCGGATTAGACAAAGAGCTTCTGGATATCGGGACAGAGATCACTCATCTCGGATTAGACAAAGAGCTTCTGGATATCAGGACAGAGATCACTCACCCCGGATTAGACAAAGAGCTTCTGGATATCAGGACAGTGATCACTCACCTCGGATTAGACAAAGAGCTTCTGGATATCAGGACAGCGATCACTCAACTCGGATTAGACAGATTTTTTTTCTTCAACAAACAGGATGCGCAGGACGTACTTATGACACCCGACAACGCCGAAATCCCCGTCATTGGCAGGAGAAAGAGACGGAGGTACAGAGGACACAGGCCTGGTTGCCTTGTGAGGATCCGCCGACGGCGAGTGGGAAATCTGCCCTTACCATCGGTAATACTTGCCAACGTACAATCATTAAACAACAAATTAGACGAGGTACGATCACGAATATCCTACCAACAGGACATCAAAAACTGTAATATCTCATGTTTCTCTCAAAGCTCTCCCTCACCCTCCAGGTGGTAAAACCGACCACAACTCTATCCTCCTGATTCCTGCTTACAAACAAAAATGAAAGCAGGAAGCACCAGTGACTTGGTTTCTAACAAACGGTCAGATGAACCAGATGCTAAACTACAGGAATGTTTTGCTATCACAGACTGGAATATGTTCCCGGGATTATTCTGATGGCATTGAGGAGTACACCACATCAGTCACTGGCTTTATCAATAAGTGCATCGATGACGTCGTCCCACAGTGACTGTACGTACATACCCCAACCAGAAGCCATGGATTACAGGCAACATTCGCAATGAGCTAAAGGGTAGAGCCGCCGCTTTCAAGGTGCGGGACTCTAACCTGGAAGCTTATAAGAAATCCTGCAATGCTATTCATTAACTACAGCTCAGAGTTCAACACCATAGTGCTCTAAATGCTCATTACTAAGCTATGAACCCTGGAAATAAACACCTCCCTCTGCAACTGGATCCTGGACTTCCTGACGGGCCGCCCCCAGGTGGTGAGGGTCGGTAGCAACACATCTTCCACGCTGATCATCAACACTGAAGCCCCTCAGGGGTGCGTGCTCAGTCCCCTCCTATACTCCCTGTTCACTCATGACTGCACGGCCAGGCACGACTCCAACACCATTATTAAGTTGGCTGACGACACAACGTCGGTAGGTCTGATCACCGACAACGATGAGACAGCCTAAAGAGAGGCAGTCAGAGAGATCTGGCAGTATGGTACCAGGACAACAACCTCTCCTTCAATGTGAGCAAGACAATGGTGTTGAACGCTGAGTAAATGAACAGCATTCTCACTTTTCACAGGTGGAAAAGGGCAGTGTGTAGTACAATTGAGATTGCATCACCTGTGGATATGTTAGGGCGGTATGCGAATTGGAGTGGGTCTAGGGTATCTAGGATGATGCTGTTGATGTGAGCCATGACCAGCCTTTCAAAGCACTTCACGGCTACCGACGTGAGTGCTACAGGACGGTAATCATTTAGGGAGGATTACCTTCGCTTCCTTGGACTTTGGTGGTCTGCTTGAAACATGTACAGTTTTGTGTAAAAGTTTCAGGCAGGAGTGAAAGAAATGCTGTAAAGTAAGAATGCTTTCAAAACTAGACATGTTAATGGTTTACATTTTTCAATTAACAAAATGCAAAGTGAGTGAACAGAAGAAAACTCTACATCAAATCAATATTTGGGGTGACCACTCTTTGCCTTCAAAATAGCATCCATTCTTCTAGGTACACTTGCACACCGTTTTTGAAGGAACTCGGCTGGTAGGTTGGCCTAAACATCTTGAAGAACCTACCACAGTTCTTCTGTGGATTTAGGCAGCCTCAGGTGCTTCTCCCTCCTCGTGTAATCCCAGACAGACTCCTCGATGTCACGGCTGTGGGGGCCATACCATCACATCCAGGACTCATTGTTCTTCTTTACGCTGAAGATACAGCGAAAGTCATGAAGAACTGTGTTTGGGGTTGTTGTCATGCTGCAGGAATACATTTTGGGCCAATCAGATGCCTCCTTATTGGTATTGCATGGTGGATAAGTATCTGCCTGTACTTCTCAGCATTGAGGATACCATTAATTCTGACTGAATCCCCAACTCCATTGGCAGAAATGCAGCCCCAAACATGCAAGGAACCCCCACCATGCTTGTTGCCTACAGACACTCATTCGTGTACCGCTCTCCAGCCCTTCGGCGAACAAACTGCCTTCTGCTACAGCCAAATATTTCAAATGTTGACTCATCAGTCCAGAGCACCTGCTGCCATTCTTCTGCACCCCAGTTCCTGTGTTTTCATGCATAGTTGAGTCGCTTGGTCTTGTTTCCACGTCGGAGGTATGGCTTTATGGCTGCAAGTCTTCCATGAAGGCCACTTCTGACCAGACTTCTCCAGACAGTAGATGGGTGTACCAGAGTTTCACTGTTTTCTGCCAATTCTGAGCTGATGGCACTGCTGGACATCTTCCGATTGCAAAGGGAAGTAAGCATGATGTGTCTTTCATCTGCTGCAGTAAGTTTCCTTGGCTCACCACTGCGTCTATGGTCCTCAACGTTGCCCGTTTCTTTGTGCTTCTTCAAAAAGAGCTTGGACAGCACATCTGGACACCCCTGTCTGTCTTAATGTCTGCCTGCGAGAGACCAGTCTGTCTTAATGTCTGCCTGGGAGAGACCAGTCTGTCTTAATGTCTGCCTGGGAGAGACCAGTCTGTCTTAATGTCTGCCTGGGAGAGACCAGTCTGTCTTAATGTCTGCCTGGGAGAGACCAGTCTGCCTTAATGTCTGCCTGGGAGAGACCAGTCTGCCTTAATGTCTGCCTGGGAGAGACCAGTCTGCCTTAATGTCTGCCTGGGAGAGACCAGTCTGCCTTAATGTCTGCCTGGGAGAGACCAGTCTGCCTTAATGTCTGCCTGGGAGAGACCAGTCTGCCTTAATGTCTGCCTGGGAGAGACCATGCTGAGGCAGTATAACTACCCTGTGTCTTGTTGCTGTACTCAGTCTTGACTTTGACAGTAAACTGTCTTCAGCAACCTCACCTTGTTAGCTGAGTTTGGCTGTTCCTCACCCAGTTTTATTCCTCCTACACAGCTGTTTCAGTTAATGACTGTGTTTCAACCTACATAATGAATTGATGATCATTAGCACCTGTTTGGTATAATTGTTTAAATATACACCTGACCATATGTGTAACGAATGTGAAACGCTAGCTTAGTTAGCGGTGGTGCGCGCTAAATAGTGTTTCAATCGGTGACGTGACTTGCTCTGAGACCTTGAAGTAGTGGTTCCCCTTGCTCTGCAAGAGCCGCGGCTTTTGTGGAGCGATGGGTAACGATGCTTCGTGGGTGACTGTTGTTGATGTGTGCAGAGGGTCCCTGGTTCGCGCCCGGGTATGGGTGAGGGGACGGTCTAAAGTTATACTGTTACATATGCCTACAAAATCCCTGACTTTGCACAAGTGTACCTACAACAATTGATGCTGTTTTGAAAGCAAAGGGTGGTCACACCAAATATGGATTTGATGTAGATTTTTTTTCTGTTCACTCCCTTTGCATTATGTTAATTGATAAATATAATCTATTAACATGTCAATGTTAAAAACAACGCGGAACCAGAAACCGTGGATTGATGGCAGCATTCGCGTGAAACTGAAAGCGCGAACCACTGCTTTTAATCAGGGCAAGGTGTCTGGTAACATGTCCGAATATAAACAATGCAGCTATTCCCTCCGCAAGGCTATTAAACAAGCTAAGCGTCAGTACAGAGACAAAGTGGAATCTCAATTCAATGGCTCAGACACAAGAGGCATGTGGCAGGGTCTACAGTCAATCACGGACTACAAGAAGAAACCCAGCCCAGTCACGGACCAGGATGTCTTGCTCTCAGGCAGACTAAATTACTTTTTTGCCCGCTTTGAGGACAATACAGTGCCACTGACACGGCCTGCAACGAAAACATGCGGTCTCTCCTTCACTGCAGCCGAGGTGAGTAAGACATTTAAACGTGTTAACCCTCGCAAGGCTGCAGGCCCAGACGGCATCCCCAGCCGCGCCCTCAGAGCATGCGCAGACCAGCTGGCGGTGTGTTTACGGACATATTCAATCAATCCCTATACCAGTCTGCTGTTCCCACATGCTTCAAGAGGGCCACCATTGTTCCTGTTCCCAAGAAAGCTAAGGTAACTGAGCTAAACGACTACCGCCCCGTAGCACTCACTTCCGTCATCATGAAGTGCTTTGAGAGACTAGTCAAGGACCATATCACCTCCACCCTACCTGACACCCTAGACCCACTCCAATTTGCTTACCGCCCAAATAGGTCCACAGACGATGCAATCTCAACCACACTGCACACTGCCCTAACCCACCTGGACAAGAGGAATACCTATGTGAGAATGCTGTTCATCGACTACAGCTCGGCATTCAACACCATAGTACCCTCCAAGCTCGTCATCAAGCTCGAGACCCTGGGTCTCGACCCCGCCCTGTGCAACTGGGTACTGGACTTCCTGACGGGCCGCCCCCAGGTGGTGAGGGTAGGCAACAACATCTCCTCCCCGCTGATCCTCAACACAGGGGCCCCACAAGGGTGCGTTCTGAGCCCTCTCCTGTACTCCCTGTTCACCCACGACTGCGTGGCCACGCACGCCTCCAACTCAATCATCAAGTTTGCGGACGACACAACAGTGGTAAGCTTGATTACCAACAACGACGAGACGGCCTACAGGGAAGAGGTGAGGGCCCTCGGAGTGTGGTGTCAGGAAAATAACCTCACACTCAACGTCAACAAAACTAAGGAGATGATTGTGGACTTCAGGAAACAGCAGAGGGAACACCCCCCTATCCACATCGATGGAACAGTAGTGGAGAGGGTAGCAAGTTTTAAGTTCCTCGGCATACACATCACAGACAAACTGAATTGGTCCACTCACACTGACAGCGTCGTGAAGAAGGCGCAGCAGCGCCTCTTCAACCTCAGGAGGCTGAAGAAATTCGGCTTGTCACCAAAAGCACTCACAAACTTCTACAGATGCACAATCGAGAGCATCCTGGCGGGCTGTATCACCGCCTGGTACGGCAACTGCTCCGCCCTCAACCGTAAGGCTCTCCAGAGGGTAGTGAGGTCTGCACAACGCATCACCGGGGCAAACTACCTGCCCTCCAGGACACCTACACCACCCGATGTTACAGGAAGGCCATAAAGATCATCAAGGACATCAACCACCCGAACCACTGCCTGTTCACCCCGCTATCATCCAGAAGGCGAGGTCAGTACAGGTGCATCAAAGCTGGGACCGAGAGACTGAAAAACAGCTTCTATCTCAAGGCCATCAGACTGTTAAACAGCCACCACTAACATTGAGTGGCTGCTGCCAACACACTGTCATTGACACTGACCCAACTCCAGCCACTTTAATAATGGGAATTGATGGGAAATGATGTAAATATATCACTAGCCACTTTAAACAATGCTACCTTATATAATGTTACTTACCCTACATTATTCATCTCATATGCATACGTATATACTGTACTCTAGATCATCGACTGCATCCTTATGTCACTAGCCACTTTAACTATGCCACTTTGTTTACTTTGTCTACATACTCATCTCATATGTATATACTGTACTCATTTACATTTACATTTAAGTCATTTAGCAGACGCTCTTATCCAGAGCGACTTACAAATTGGTGCATTCACCTTATGACATCCATCTACTGTATGCTGCTCTGTACCATCACTCATTCATATATCCTTATATCCATATATCCTTATGTACATATTCTTTATCCCCTTACACTGTATAAGACAGTAGTTTTGGAATTGTTAGTTAGATTACTTGTTGGTTATCACTGCATTGTCGGAACTAGAAGCACAAGCATTTCGCTACACTCGCATTAACATCTGCTAACCATGTGTATGTGACAAATAAAATTTGATTTGATTTGATTTGTAGTCCGGAATATTCTTCTAGCCCTGCCACATCCGACGAGCGTCAGAGCCGGTGTAGTAGGATTTAATATTAATCCTGTATCCACGCTTTGCCTGTTTGATGGTTCGTCTGAGGGTGTAGCAGGATTTCTTATCAGCGTCCGGATTAGTGTCCCGCTACTTGAAAGTGGCAGCTCTAGCCTTTAGCTCGATGCGGATGTTGCCTGTAATCCATGGTGTTACACAAATCCAAATCTGCCTTATATTTTAGATTCTTCAAAGTAGCCACCATTAGGCTTGATGACAGCTTTGCACACTTGGCATTCTCTCAACCAGCTTCACCTGGAATGCTTTTTTAACAGTCTTGAAGGAGTTCCCACATATGCTGAGAACTTGTTGGCTGCTTTTCCTTCACTCTGGGTTCCAACTCATCCCAAACCATCTCAATTGGGTTGAGATGGGATAATTGTGGAGGCCAGGTCATCTGATGCAGCACTCCATAATATTTCCTTCTTGGTCAAATAGTCCTTACACAACCTGGAGGTGTGTTGGGTCATTGTCCAGTAGAAGAACAACTGATAGTCCCACTAAGCGCAACCCAGATGGCATGGAGTATCGCTGCAGAATGCTGTGGTAGGCATGCTGATTAAGTGTGCCTTGAATTCTAAATAAAATCACTGACTGTGTAGGCAGCAATGCACTCTCACAACATCACACCTCCTCCATGCTTCACAGTGGGAACCACACATGCGGAGATCAGTCGTTTACCTACTCTGCGTCTCAAAGACATGGTGGTTGGAATCCAAAATCTCACATTTTTACTCATCAGACCAAAGGACACACTTCCACCAGTCTAATGTCCATTGCTCATGTTTCTTGGCCCAAGTAAGTCTCTTCTTCTCATTGATGTCCTTTAGTAGTGGTTCCTTTGCAGCAATTCAACAATTAAAGCGGGATTCACACAGTCTCCTCTGAACAGTTGTTGTTGACATGTGTCTTACTTGCATTCTGTGAAGCATTTATTTGGGCTGCAATCTGAGATGCAGTTAACTCTAATGAACGTATCCTCTGCAGCAGAGGTAATTCTGGGTCTTCCTGTAGCAGAGGTAACTCTGGGTCTTCCTTTCCTGTGGTGGTCCTCATGAGAGACAGTTAACTCTAATGAACGTATCCTCTGCAGCAGAGGGAACTCTGGGTCTTCCTGTAGCAGAGGTAACTCTGGGTCTTCCATTCCTGTGGCGGTCCTCGTGAGAGCCAGTTAACTCTAATGAACTTATCCTCTGCAGCAGAGGTAACTCTGGGTCTTCCTGTAGCAGAGGTAACTCTGGGTCTTCCATTCCTGTGGCGGTCCTCGTGAGAGCCAGTTAACTCTAATGAACGTATCCTCTGCAGCAGAGGTAACTCTGGGTCTTCCTTTCCTGTGGTGGTCCTCGTGAGAGCCAGTTTCATCATTGCGCTTGATGGTTTTTGCGACTGCACTTGAATAAATGTTCAAAGTTCTTGACATTCTCCAGATTTACTGACCTTCATGTTTTAAAGTAATAATGGACTGTCATTTATCTTTGCTTATATGAGCTGTTCTTGCCATAAAATAGACTTGTTATTTTACTAAATAGGGCTACCTTCTGTATACCACCCCTACCTTGTCACAAGACAAGTGATTGGCTCAAACGCATTAAGGAAAGGATTTCCACAAATTAACAAGGCACACTTGTTAATTGAAATGCATTCCAGGTGACTACCTCATGAAGCTGGTTGAGAGAATGCCAACAGTGTGCAAAGCTGTCCTCAAGGCAAACGGTGGCTACTTAGAAGAAGTAGCCACCGTTTAGAAGACATTTAGAAGACGGTGAATCTTTGGTTACTACATGATTCCATGTGTTATTTAATAGTTTTGATGTCTTCATTATTATTCGACAATGTAGAAAATATAAAAAATAAAGAAAAATCCTAGAATGCGTAGATGTGTCCAAACTGTTGACTGGTACTGTATACATGTCCATTGATTCTTGAAGAATATAACTTATTATTAGCCTCATGAGCTTAGTTCAACTGTCAAACTCCATGAGAACCCAACATATATGCTTGTTTTACTCCAATGTTTGTAAACACCGTAAATGTAAACAAACACTGTACAGCCTCATAACATGGTTAAAACAATAGTGTCAGTCCTGTACAGCCTCATAGCATGGTTAAAACAATAGTGTCAGTCCTGTATAGCCTCATAACATGGTTAAAACAATAGTGTCAGTCCTGTACAGCCTCATAACATGGTTAAAACAATAGTGTGTTACAGTCCTGGTTAAAACAATAGTGGTCTGTCCATGGTTAAAACAATATAGCCTCATAACATGGTTAAAACAATAGTGTTAGTCCTGGATGGTCTGTCCTGTACAGCCTCATAACATGGTTAAAACAATAGTGTTAGTCCTGTACAGCCTCATAACATGGTTAAAACAATAGTGTCAGTCCTGGATGGTCTGTCCTGTATAGCCTCATAACATGGTTAAAACAATAGTGTTAGTCCTGGATGGTCTGTCCTGTACAGCCTCATAACATGGTTAAAACAATAGTGTTAGTCCTGGATGGTCTGTCCTGTATAGCCTCATAACATGGTTAAAACAATAGTGTTAGTCCTGTATAGCCTCATAACATGGTTAAAACAATAGTGTCAGTCCTGTACAGCCTCATAGCATGGTTAAAACAATAGTGTTAGTCCTGGATGGTCTGTCCTGTATAGCCTCATAGCATGGTTAAAACAATAGTGTTAGTCCTGTATAGCCTCATAACATGGTTAAAACAATAGTGTTAGTCCTGGATGGTCTGTCCTGTACAGCCTCATAACATGGTTAAAACAATAGTGTTAGTCCTGGATGGTCTGTCCTGTACAGCCTCATAGCATGGTTAAAACAATAGTGTCAGTCCTGTATAGCCTCATAGCATGGTTAAAACAATAGTGTTAGTCCTGTATAGCCTCATAGCATGGTTAAAACAATAGTGTTAGTCCTGTATAGCCTCATAGCATGGTTAAAACAATAGTGTTAGTCCTGTACAGCCTCATAACATGGTTAAAACAATAGTGTTAGTCCTGTACAGCCTCATAGCATGGTTAAAACAATAGTGTTAGTCCTGTATAGCCTCATAGCATGGTTAAAACAATAGTGTTGATATCATGGATGGTCTGTCCTTACATCCACAGCTCTCTCTATTACTCTGAGAGTGGTTACATTTCTCCTGACCCATCCCTCAGTTTTTCACCAAAACAGAGTCAGGATGACCGTTTTGTTATTGTATCTTTGTTTCTTCTGTGGATTTGCCCGTTAAACAGCTGCATATTACCAAGATATCAAAGTGTCACCAAGAAAAAGGTCAACAATAGGCCTTTAGCAAATGCAGAATATGGCATTCATTTTTCACATGTAAATAGCACTTTTCAGTAGTGCTCAAAGCATTTATTTTTCAACTTAAATCAATGAGCCAAATCAGCCCTCTATGACAACAAAATCATAATCAACAGAGTAGGGCTGGCTAATAAATCCATAGTTTTGGGTTATGCTCAGGTAAATCAATTTGGATGATCTATACTTCCATATTTCCAAGTCCTGTTCTTGAAGATCCCAGGGTATACAGTGTTTGGAATAATTGGGGCAGGGTAGCCTAGTGGTTAAAGAGTTGGACTAGTAACCGAAAGGTTGCAAGTTCAAATCCCCGAGCTGACAAGGTACAAATCTGTCGTTCTGCCCCTGAACAGGCAGTTAACCCACTGTTCCTAGGCCGTCATTGAAAATAAGAATTTGTTCTTAACTGACTTGCCTAGTTAAATAAAGGTAAAATTGTATAGTAACTCCAGCACTTTGTGACAACAGCTAATGTAAGAAGGGCTTTATAAATACATTTGATTGATTGGAATTCTGATGGACTTTGGTTTTTAATATAAAGATACAATTTAATCATATTATATGTAGTAGAAAGCGATGGGTTAGAAGAAGCCTACATAACCAGCCCATAAAGTAAAATGTAACATCCAAATATGGCCAGTTATGTAATCTTTAACATGGACTTATCCTGCAATAGATGTCATTAAATTAGTAACATACATTTGTCTTCTTCAAAATGCCTCTTAAGGTTGAAAGTAATTTAAAACTACATGTAATCAGATTACATTACTGGGTTTGGATAATCCAAAAAGTACCTTACTGATTACAATTTGACAGGTAACTAGTAACGGATTACATTTAGAAAATAACTCACCCAACCCTGCCTATAGCCTACTGTCACCTACGGTCAGACAGATCTATAGCTTAGTTAAAACAGATCTATACGGTACCTTGAGATGTGTGACGAAGTTGGATGTGACGCTCCTCTTCGCCTGTATCCTGGTGCCGCATGCTTTACAGTTGGACTCGATCTTGCCGTTCTCCCCCTCGAACACGATGTTGAAGTAATCCAGGATGGACACCTTCGAAATTGACGCCATTGGGATGACCAACCTTTATCCTCGGAAGTAGATTCAACTTTCCAAAAGACAACAATCGAGATCTCTCTACCTATTCTTTCTTTTTCCCGAGCCTCCCTCTAGTCACTACCATAAGAGCGGAGGGGTGTGTGCGTTTTCTTCCTTCCTACTCACTGTAATCAAAACGCTGGCAGACGCGCGCAACAATAGATGGGTTAAAACAGGCGACTTGCCAAAAGAGCGCCTTGGAGCTATCGCGTTTCAGCTAGCTACGATGCTCGTACACGAATCATGCTATTAAACAAAGTATCTAGTATCGCTGCAAACACTGAAATCCTGTAGCTATCCAGTCCTGCCTGGTCCGTGTTATCAAACTGCACCAGCTACTCGAGGAGGCTGGGCTTTCGGGCTAGCAGAGGATGGCGGCCACCATTGGTCCAGGAAGTAAACCAGATACGCGTTTCCGAAACACTTCGGCAGTTATCGGCAACGCTCGGCCGGATCAACTCAATATATCGTTCAGTATAATTCCCCCACCGTAGACGCTATATTTTATAGTCAAATTTCCTTTAATTTGATTGCTTTTAGTATACACAGGCAGCCCAATTCCACTAATTGGTTTTATGACCAATGAAATCAGATCTTTTCACATCAGATTTTTTTTCAGAGCTGATCAGATTGCTCAATAAAATTGGACTGTGTAAAAAACACAGCCTTTTTAAACTTTTATTATCTATCCTGATGTCTAGTCACTTTACCCTGCCTTCATGTACATATCTACCTCAAATACCTTATTATTATCTATCCTGATGCCTAGTCACTTTACCCTGCATTCATGTACATATCTACCTCAAATACCTTATTATTATCTATCCTGATGCCTAGTCTCTTTACCCTGCCTTCATGTACATATCTACATCAAATACCTTATTATTATCTATCCTGATGCCTAGTCTCTTTACCCTGCATTCATGTACATATCTACCTCAAATACATTATTATTATCTATCCTGATGCCTCTTTACCCTGCCTTCATGTACATATCTACCTCCAATACCTTATTATTATCTATCCTGATGCCTAGTCACTTTACCCTGCCTTCATGTACATATCTACCTCAAATAACTTATCTATCCTGATGCTAGTCACTTTACCCTGCCTTCATGTACATATCTACCTCAAATACCTTATTAGTATCTATCCTGATGTCCAGTCACATTACCCTGCCTCCATGTACATATCTACCTCTAATACCTTATGATCTATCCTGATGCCTAGTCACTTTACCCTGCCTTCATGTACATATCTACCTCAAATACCTTATTATTATCTATCCTGATGCCTAGTCACTTTACCCTGCCTTCATGTACATATCTACCTCTAATACCTTATTATTATCTATCCTGATGCCTAGTCACTTTACCCTGCCTTCATGTACATATCTACCTCAAATACCTTATTATTATCTATCCTGATGTCTAGTCACTTTACTCTGCCTTCATGTACATATCTACCTCAAATACCTTATTATTATCTATCCTGATGTCACTTTACCCTGCCTTCATGTACATATCTACCTCAAATACCTTATTATTATCTATCCTGATGTCCAGTCACATTACCCTGCCTCCATGTACATATCTACCTCAAATACCTTATTAGTATCTATCCTGATGTCCAGTCACATTACCCTGCCTCCATGTACATATCTACCTCTAATATCTTATGATCTATCCTGATGCCTAGTCACTTTACCCTGCCTTCATGTACATATCTACCTCTAATACCTTATTATTATCTATCCTGATGTCTAGTCACTTTACCCTGCCTTCATGTACATATCTACCTCAAATACCTTATTATTATCTATCCTGATGCCTAGTCACTTTACCCTGCCTTCATGTACATATCTACCTCAAATACATTATTATCTATCCTGATGCCTAGTCACTTTACCCTGCCTTCATGTACATATCTACCTCAAATACCTTATTATTATCTATCCTGATGCCTAGTCACTTTACCCTGCCTTCATGTACATATCTACCTCAAATACCTTATTATTATCTATCCTGATGCCTAGTCACTTTACCCTGCCTTCATGTACATATCTACCTCCAATACCTTATTATTATTATCTATCCTGATGCCTAGTCACTTTACCCTGCCTTCATGTACATATCTACCTCAAATACCTTATTATTATCTATCCTGATGTCACTTTACCCTACCTTCATGTACATACAGTATCTACCTCAGCTACCACATCTCCCCATTCCCTGCATATTGATATGGTATTGGTACTTGGTACTTCTTGTATATAGCTTCATTCTTGCGTGTTTATTTCTCACCAGTCCATTCATTTAAAGCATTGGATTGGTGCAGGCATGGCTGGAGAGAGTTTCCACCATATTCCTCTCACCAGTCCATTCATTTAAAAGCATTGGATTGGTGCAGGCATGGCTGGAGAGAGTTTCCACCATATTCCTCACACCAGTCCATTCATTTAAAAGCATTGGATTGGTGCAGGCATGGCTGGAGAGAGTTTCCACCATATTCCTCACACCAGTCCATTCATTTAAAAGCATTGGATTGGTGCATCTGCGCTAACAACTGTACGACTATGGAGAGAGGAGTTTTCCCCATTACAACATAGTAGCGTGCATGCAGAGAGACAGACAGACAGCTGTATGGCCACAGAGGAAGACAGAAAGAGGAGAGAGAATGAGTGACAAGAGCTTCATTTGAAGACTACAATTTATCAAGTCCTAAAACACATCTATTAACATTTTTAAATGTTTTCTGAATGTGGTTCATGTTTCATCCATACTGGTGTGTGCAAGCAGAAGGAAAGATACCCTACTGTGTTTCATCTATCCTACCAGTCAGGCAGACTGGCAGACAGACAAACAGAAAACTAGCCTACCTTGTTAGAATGAGGCCTGGGCCTGTTTGAGGGTCTGATTCCAAACTACTTCAGATGGTCCTGCTGGGGATTGGGTTCAGTATTGCCTATTTATTAGGATCCCCAAATAGCTGTTGACAAGGCAGTGGCTACTCTTCCTGGGGTCCAAACAGGAAACAACCAATCAAATCCATAATGTACATTACATAGCACAGATAATCCAGAGTTTAGAGCCTCTCTCTTCAGGAGCCTTGTCTTTATGTCCATTGTCCTCCACCTGTCTCTCTTCAGGAGACATCACACCCTCCTTGTCTTTATGTCCATTGTCCTCCACCTGTCTCTCTTCAGGAGACATCACACCCTCCTTGTCTTTATGTCCATTGTCCTCCACCACCTGTCTCTTTATGTCTTCCACCTGTCTCTCTTCAGGAGACATCACACCCTCCTTGTCTTTATGTCCATTGTCCTCCACCTGTCTCTCTTCAGGAGACATCACACCCTCCTTGTCTTTATGTCCATTGTCCTCCACCTGTCTCTCTTCAGGAGACATCACACCCTCCTTGTCTTTATGTCCATTGTCCTCCACCTGTCTCTCTTCAGGAGACATCACACCCTCCTTGTCTTTAGGTCCGTTTTTCCACCTGTCTCTCTTCAGGAGACATCACACCCTCCTTGTCTTTAGGTCCATTTTCCACCTGTCTCTCTTCAGGAGACATCACACCCTCCTTGTCTTTAGGTCCATTGTCCTCCACCTGTCTCTCTTCAGGAGACATCACACCCTCCTTGTCTGTCCATTGTCTCCACCTGTCTCTCTTCAGGAGACATCACACCCTCCTTGTCTTTAGGTCCATTGTCCTCCACCTGTCTCTCTTCAGGAGTTTTCCACCTGTCTCTCTTCAGGAGACATCACACCCTCCTTGTCTTTAGGTCCATTTTCCACCTGTCTCTCTTCAGGAGACATCACACCCTCCTTGTCTTTAGGTCCGTTTTTCCACCTGTCTCTCTTCAGGAGACATCACACCCTCCTTGTCTTTAGGTCCATTTTCCACCTGTCTCTCTTCAGGAGACATCACACCCTCCTTGTCTTTAGGTCCGTTTTTCCACCTGTCTCTCTTCAGGAGACATCACACCCTCCTTGTCTTTAGGTCCGTTTTTCCACCTGTCTCTCTTCGGGAGACATCACACCCTCCTTGTCTTTAGGTCCGTTTTTCCACCTGTCTCTCTTCAGGAGACATCACACCCTCCTTGTCTTTAGGTCCGTTTTTCCACCTGTCTCTCTTCAGGAGACATCACACCCTCCTTGTCTTTCAGGAGTCTTGTCGTCCATTTTCCACCTGTCTCTCTTCAGAGAGACATCATTGTCCTCCACCCTCCTTGTCTTTATGTCCATTGTCCTCCACCTGTCTCTCTTCAGGAGACATCACACCCTCCTTGTCTTTATGTCCGTTTTTCCACCTGTCTCTCTTCAGGAGACATCACACCCTCCTTGTCTTTAGGTCCGTTTTTCCACCTGTCTCTCTTCAGGAGACATCACACCCTCCTTGTCTTTATGTCCATTGTCCTCCACCTGTCTCTCTTCAGGAGACATCACACCCTCCTTGTCTTTATGTCCGTTTTTCCACCTGTCTCTCTTCAGGAGACATCACACCCTCCTTGTCTTTATGTCCATTGTCCTCTACCTGTCTCATCTCAGAAGACCTTAGCTAAGTAGAAATGGTTTATAATCTGCGGCTAGGCATAGCTCCCTGGACTTCTCTTGCACTGACTCTATGCAAAAACACTGGACTCTACCCACACACTAACACATACTTAAACCCCAACGCACACATACACAAACTACACAAACTACACACACATAACACATGCACACATGCATACTGATGCCACACACACACACACTCACACACTTTCACACTCACCACATACACTGCTTCTACTGTTTATGATATATGCTGTTGCCTAGTCACTTTACCCATACCTATATATACATAGCTACCTCAATTATCTCGTACCCCTGCACATCCACTCAGTACAGGTAGTCCCTGTATATTGCACCCCCCTATCCACATCGACAGGACCGCAGTGGAGAAGGTAGAAAGCAGCAAGTTTCTCAGCATACACATCACAAACAAACTGAAATGGTCCACCCACACAGACAGTGTGGTGAAGAAGGGGCAACAGTGCCTCTTCAACCTCAGGAGGCTGAAGAAATTTGGTTTGTCACCTAAAACCCTCCCAAATGTTTACAGATGCACAATTGAAAGCATCATGTCGGGCTGTATCACCGCCTGGTACGGCAACTGTACCGCCCACAACCGCAAGGCTCTCCAGGCGGTGGTGCGGTCTGCCCAATGCATTACCGGGGGCAAACTACCTGCCCTCCAGGACACCTACAGCACCCGACATCACAGGAAGGCCAAAAAGATCATCAAGGACATCAACCACCCGAGCCATTGCCTGTTCACCCCGCTATCATCCAGAAGGCGAGGTCAGTACATGTGCATCAAAGCTGTGGACTACAGCTCGGAAGAATCCCGGAACATGTTCCAGTCTGTGATAGCAAAACAGTCCTGTAGATTAGCATCTGCTTCATCTGACCACTTCCGTATAGAGTCACTGGTACTTCCTGCTTTAGTTTTTGCTTGTAAGCAGGAATCAAGAGGATAGAGTTGTGGTCGGTTTTTGCCAAATGGAGGGCGAGGGAGTTGATGGAAATTTGGTAGAACTGATTTAAGTTTCCCTGCATTAAAGTCTCGGCCACTAGGAGCGCCACCTCTGGGTGAGTGGTTTCCCCTTGGCTTATTTCCTTATACAGTTGACTGAGTGCGGTCTTAGTGCCAGCATCTGTCTGTGGTGGTAAATAAACAGCCACGAAAGGTATAGCTGAAAACGCTCTATACTATTCCACAATATCTTAGTCACTTAATAATAATATGTCGCATTACTCATCTCATATGTATATACTGTATTCTATACTATTCTACTGTATCTTAGTCTATGTATTACTCATCTCATATGTATATACTGTATTCTATACTATTCTACTGTATCTTAGTCTATGTATTACTCATCTCATATGTATATACTGTGTTCTATACTATTCTACTGTATCTTGGTCCGTTCCGCTCTGACATCGCTCGTCCATATGTATAAGGTCTTAATTCATTCCTTCTTAGATTTGTGTGTATTGGGTATATGTTGTGTAATTTGTTAGATATTACTTGTTAGATATTACTGCACTGTCGGAGCTAGAAGCACAAGCATTTCGCTACACCCGCAATAACATCTGCTAATCACGTGTATGTGACCAATAAAATGTGATTTGATACACATTGAACAACAGTCCCCCCACAAAATCTAAAGGTAGTTTGTTTAAAAACCCATCAAAGGTTTGGACACACCAACTCAATCAAGGGTTTTTATTTTATTTTTGTCAATTTTCTACATTGTAGAATAATAGTGAGGACATCAAAACTATGAAAGAACACATATGGAATCATGTAGTAACCAACCCTGCTAGGTAAAGTCCCCCCTTATCTCAGCTCGCTGGTCACCATAGCATCTCCCACCTGTAGCACACGCTCCAGCAGGTATATCTCTCTAGTCACCCCCAAAACCAATTCTTTCTTTGGCCGCCTCTCCTTCCAGTTCTCTGCTGCCAATGACTGGAACGAACTACAAAAATCTCTGAAACTGGAAACACTTATCTCCCTCACTAGCTTTAAGCACCAACTGTCAGAGCATCTTACAGATTACTGCACCTGTACATAGCCCACCTATAATTTAGCCCAAACAACTACCTCTTTCCCAACTGTATTTAATTTATTTATTTATTTTGCTCCTTTGCACCCCATTATTTTTATTTCTACTTTGCACATTCTTCCATTGCAAAACTACCATTCCAGTGTTTTACTTGCTATATTGTATTAACTTTGCCACCATGGCCTTTTTTGCCTTTACCTCCCTTCTCACCTCATTTGCTCACATTGTATATAGACTTGTTTTTTTTACTGTATTATTGACTGTATGTTTGTTTTACTCCATGTGTAACTCTGTGTCGTTGTATCTGTCGAACTGCTTTGCTTTATCTTGGCCAGGTCGCAATTGTAAATGAGAACTTGTTCTCAACTTGTCTACCTGGTTAAATAAAGGTGAAATAAAAAATAAATAAATAAATAAAGTGTTAAACAAATCAAATATATTTTAGATTTGAGATTCTCCAAAGTATCCACCCTTTGCCTTGATGACAGCTTTGCACACTCTTGGCATTCTCTCAACTAACTTCACTTGGAATCCTTTTCCAACAGTCTTGAAGGAGTTTGCACATATGCTGAGCACTGCTGTTCCTTCACTCTGCGGTCCAACTCATCCCAAACCATCGCAATTGGGTTGAGGTCGGGTGATTGTGGAGGCCAGGTCATCTGATGCAGCACTCCATCACTCTCCTTATTGGTCAAATAGAGGAGGCCAGGTCATCTGATGCAGCACTCCATCACTCTCCTTATTGGTCAAATAGAGGAGGCCAGGTCATCTGATGCAGCACTCCATCACTCTCCTTCTTGGTCAAATAGAGGAGGCCAGGTCATCTGATGCAGCACTCCATCACTCTCCTTCTTGGTCAAATAGAGGAGGCCAGGTCATCTGATGCAGCACTCCATCACTCTCATTCTTGGTCAAATAGAGGAGGCCAGGTCATCTGATGCAGCACTCCATCACTCTCCTTCTTGGTCAAATAGCCATCAGCTTCTTGGTCAAAAGTGATTTGGGTCATTGTCCTGTTGAAAAAACAAATGATAGTCCCTCTAAGCACAAACCAGATGGGATGGCGTATCACTGTTGATTGCTGTGGGAGCCATGCTGGTTAAGTGTGCCTTGAATTCTAAACAAATCACATATAAACATATATATGCAGTGCATTCACAAAGTATTCAGACCCCTTGACATTTTTCACATTTTGTTAAGTTACAGCCTCATTCTAAAATTGATTAAATTGTTATTATTACACATCAATCTATACACAATACCCCATAATGACAAAGCAAAATGACTCTCAGGCCATAAGAAACAAGATACTCTGGTCTGATGATACCAATAATGACAAAGCAAAATGACTCTCAGGCCATACGAAACAAGATATTCTGGTCTGATGATACCAATAATGACAAAGCAAAATGACTCTCAGGCCATACGAAACAAGATACTCTGGTCTGATGATACCAATAATGACAAAGCAAAATGACTCTCAGGCCATACGAAACAAGATACTCTGGTCTGATGATACCAATAATGACAAAGCAAAATGACTCTCAGGCCATACGAAACAAGATACTCTGGTCTGATGATACCAATAATGACAAAGCAAAATGACTCTCAGGCCATACGAAACAAGATGCTCTGGTCTGATGATACCAATATTGAACTCTTTGGCTGAATTCCAAGCGTCACGTCTGGAGGAAACCTGGCACCTTCATTACGGTCCTCGTTCTTATCTTTGCACTTTCCTTCTAAAATTGAACAGAACATAGGCTGTACTAAAGGCACTGAAGATAGTGCATTTTTTTGGAGAAGGCCTATTCTATTTTTTTCCCGGAAGAAGCATTTGACTATCCTCCTGAACTTCCACCTTAAGCCTACACAGAACAGCCATTGGTTAGGCAGCACACAAAAACGTTTGTGATCAGCAAGAGCAGAGCATGCCAGGCTCAGACTTGGAATATCCATTGCGGTGTGTAATGATGCCTAGTTTCATTTACACCATCCCAGCAGCTATCTTAGAAATATAACTTTTCTCTCTGCTTATCCGAGCATACACTTTGTAGTCTATAGCCTATAGGCTATGGATCATTTGATTGAGACCACTCTACAAAGCCTATAGGCACACTTGATATTGCACGCCCAGCAGAGATTCAGAGACGAGGTGCGGCATCGGGCACACATCAATATATAGCCTAATAAACATCTAAGTCTAAAACACTGACAAATATAGAAATGTCACAAATTACATGACCCTCCCCTGGAATAGATTAAAAAAATAGTAAAACCTCCAATTGACAGAAAGTGAAAAAGCATGACCGCCCCCATTTTCCTCCAGGTAACATTTCAGTAAATATAGATTTATCCCTTACAATAGTGCAGGTGGAGATCGAATTTCAACATTAAAACAAGGTTGCAAATGTCGGAGAGACAGACAGCAACGACTTTTCAAAATTCCGCTGTTGAAAAGCAATTACGAGTCTAGATGCTTTTTTCGTGGAAATTAATCGTATAACTTTTCTAGCTGGGCTGATAAAACAGTGTATTGAGCAGTGAGATGGAACAGAGTAAATAGGCATTTCAATTAATAGATTTAGCAGGTGGTAATTTGTGGAATAGACCACCGTTCTATAATCCCTGACACGATTTGGAGATTTATTTTTTATAAACGACCGTATCATATTCTTTGAAACTACAGCATTTAGCAAAATAGTTTATCAATATGGTTTTACTACTTTAGGACATTCACACATCAGCTTTGTTCATTTGATTCATTCGTTGACGGTAACTTGTCACACTTCCGTGTGTGATGTTTGTGATACATTTCATTGGCCGACGACTTGTGACAACATCATGTTCCGAGACGGGTAACCAATCGACAGTTTCTAAAATCTCACGTGTGTGGCTTCGGCACATAATGTTAGCTGTTTGATTGGCTATTGTTATCACAAGGGTCCGCCTACTTTTAACCCCTTATTCCCGAGCCACAAATGGAGGTGCCGAAGTCTGTCTGAATGATTTTCTATGTATCCACCTGATTGGAGTAGGAATAAGGTAGCTGAGTGGAACCTGTAGGAATATCTATCTCATATTTCTGTCAGATCTTTCGTCCCATTGGAAATCGAGGTTTGAGGAACTTGGCTTCTCTAATCAGCTTTAGCTAGCGTCTTCATCTCTACCTTCACAGTAAGTTGGCTAACGTTACACAGAGAAATGATACAAAATTAAATTACTCAAGACAGCTTTCACTGTCGGAGTCGGAATGATGATGAGTTTATCGGTTTAGCGGTTAAAATGGATGTGCCAGTAAAGCCGAGTGGACTCCGAGGTAATGCGGTCCGGTATGGCGTCCCAGCAACAAAAAATAAAATGTTGGAATACGCGATTCCGGTAAAGCGTGAGCCTATCACAATTTAATACAACAAAAATATATAGGCTATTATACCATTATTTAACAACTGCATGTCAGCCGCATGAAAAATGTGCGAGTTGGCTGGAAACCGACTGGTATAAACCCCACATTGGGTTGTGGTTTGAGGAGAACGCTTACATTTTGTCAAGGCGGGTAATGTTAAAATACACGTAAGTGTTTTGTATCATGTTTTTTTCCCCATTTATCCAATTGCGGGTGCATAGTGCACTGTTGGGGTCTGGATGTTGAAATGATTTTGTAAGTGGACTAACGTGCGAGGGTAGTCTACAGGAGCTGCTTTGTTTAGTGATTGTTTGACCATCAGATGACTGGTTGTGTTTATGCCACATTAAAAGGCATAGGCGGTGTGTCCAATTAAATTGACAAAAATAGTCTATACATAAATAAAATAATTCAAAATCGGCTACTACACCAGAAAGTAAATACCAAAATAGATAATTGAGTTGGGACTGTCAGTGAAAAGCAGAGAGACCCAGCCTAACATATTGCAATATTTAAAAATACTGTAGCGACCCACACAGACAGCTGTGTGTTATGTGTTCGGCTAGTAGGTGGTTGTGTTGTACACTGCTCAAAAAAATAAAGGGAACACTAAAATAACACATCCTAGATCTGAATGAATGAAATACTCTTATTAAATACTTTTTTCTTTACATAGTTGAATGTGCTGACAACAAAATCACACAAATGATCAATGGAAATCTAATTTAACAAACCATGGAGGTCTGGATTTGGCGTCACACTCAAAATTAAAGTGGAAAACCACACTACAGGCTGTCCTTAAAACAAGTCAAAATGAGGCTCAGTAGTGTGTGTGGCCTCCACGTGCCTGTATGACCTCCCTACAACGCCTGGGCATGCTCCTGATGAGTTGGCGGATGGTCTCCTGAGGGATCTCCTCCCAGACCTGGACTAAATTATCCGCCAACTCCTGGACAGTCTGTGGTGCAACGTGGCGTTGGTGGATGGAGCGAGACATGATGTCCCAGATGTGCTCAACTGGATTCAGGTCTGGGGAACTGGCGGGCCAGTCCATAGCATCAATGCCTTCCTCTTGCAGGAACTGCTGACACACTCCAGCCACATGAGGTCTAGCATGGTCTTGCATTAGGAGGAACCCAGGGCCAAGCGCACCAGCATATGGTCTCACAAGGGGTCTGAGGATCTCATCTCGGTACCTAATGGCAGTCAGGCTACCTCTGGCGAGCACATGGAGGGCTGTGCAGCCCCCCCAAAGAAATGCCACCCCACACCATGACTGACCCACCTCCAAACCGGTCATGCTGGAGGATGTTGCAGGCAGCAGAACGTTCTCCACGGCGTCTCCAGACTCTGTCACATGTGCTCAGTGTGAACCTGCTTTCATCTGTGAAGAGCACAGCATCTTGGTGTTCTCTGGCAAATGCCAAACGTCCTGCACGGTGTTGGGCTGTAAGCACAACCCTCACCTGTGGACATCGGGCCCTCATACCACCCTCATGGAGTCTGTTTCTGACCGTTTGAGCAGACATATGCACATTTGTGGCCTGCTGGAGGTCATTTTGCAGGGCTCTGGCAGTGCTCCTCCTTGCACAAAGGCGGAGGTAGCGGTCCTGCTGCTGGGTTCCTCCACGTCTCCTGATGTACTGGCCTCCTGGTAGCACCTCCATGCTCTGGACACTATGCTGACAGACACAGCAAACCTTCTTGCCACAGCTCGCAATGATGTGCCATCCTGGATGAGCTGCACTACCTGAGCCACTTGTGTGGGTTGTAGACTCCGTCTCATGCTACCACTAGAGTGAAAGCACCGCCAGCATTCAATTGTGACCAAAACATCAGCCAGGAAGCATAGGAACTGAGAAGTGGTCTGTGATACCACCTGCAGAACCACTACTTTAATGGGGGTGTCTTGCTAATTGCCTATAATTTCCACCTGTTGTCTATTCCATTTGCACAACATCATGTGAAATTTATTGTCAATCAGTGTTGCTTCCTAAGTGGACAGTTTGATTTCACAGAAGTGTGATTGACTTGGAGTTACATTGTGTTGTTTAAGTGTTCCCTTTTATTTTTTTGAGCAGTGTACTTACCAGTACCCAGGGGGGGGGGGTCTGACATGCCAATAAACCTGCTATCTGCCAATCACGGGAATGCCTGGAATGTTCTGATGCCGGGCATCCTGGCGGTTGGCTGAGTGGAGTGGAGTGGAGGGGGGTTGGGCAGGGTGATGGAGCATTGGAAGATAAGACCAGGTTCAGCCTTTGTTCTCTCTCTTACGTCTGGGCTTCACAAGAGAAGGTCACGGCTGGCTTGTGGGGTATCTTTCGTTTATTTGACGTGGTGCTACGGCCAAACAGTAGCCTGTGTATAGCTGGGTTACTAAACCGTCAATTCGTAAACTCAACCCTCTGTCTGGACAATTGTTCCTTTATGATCTAGTCAGGTCATTACATTGGTGTCAGAAGTGATTGGACCTCCCATCCACGACAGTGCGTGTGCTTGGCCGGTGAGCGCGTTCCTGTAAGACGTAGAGTCACAAGCTAGCGCGAGGACGCGCTCTTTGAAATGGGGGAGTAGTGTAACGACCCTGGGTTTACATTGGCGGAAATCGACTCTGCCGCATGAGCATGCTTTAGCGCACCGGACCTCGGGCTAGAAGGTTGAGGGTTCGAGACCTGCTCTCTGCTGTTTCTTCACAATACAATGGTGGAAAGCAAATTACTGTTGCTGTAAAGAGAAGATCGGAGTCTTTTCGTCAAGTCTTTATGTGGTCAAATTTCTTAACTTAAATGAGCAAACTAGTAGCCTGTTGTATTGGCACCAGCGGAGAACATTGGCCATATCCCCAGTAGGTGTGCATATTCAAGGTCTTTATAATTGGCTTGGTGCCATTTTTAGTTTTTGTTTTTGGACAATACATTCCTCCTCCAGGTTAGATGGAAGTCATTTTCTATTTGTGTCTCCCTTTCTCTCCTATTATATGGATCAGACAACGTCGTTTTTATTGATCTGTTTGGCAGTGTCAGTTGAGTAGGCTACCCTGTCATTTCTGTAGTAAAACAAAAAAAATCTACTTTCACTATACGATTTTGGTAGAGTTTCTGTCCCAGACAAGTTTGAGATCGGAGACAAAATCCCAATGTCTGTTTACTCGGGGCACGCAACCGTCTCCGGCGCTTGTTTAATGTAAGCGGGACTGAGATGCAATCTGGGTGCTACCGATCTCGTCTTTAAGCAGTCCAGATATTTCCAAACTTTTGATTTTATCGGCACAATCTGCAATGCTCTTGTAGTGTGAGATGTGCAACGACAAGTTTAGCCCTTTCCCACTTGGACAAAAGGAACACCTATGTGAGAATGCTGTTATTTTTATTTTATTTAACCTTTATTTAACTAGCCAAGTCAGTTGAGAACAAATTCTTATTTACATTGACAGCCTACCCCGGCCAAACCCTGACCCGGGCGACGCCCTATGGAACTCTCAATCACGGCCGGTTGTGATACAGCCTGGAATCGAAACGGGGTATGTAGTGACGCCTCTAGCACGGAGATGCAGTGCCCTAGACCGCTGTGCAACTTGGGAGTTATTGACTATAGCTCAGCGTTCAACACCATAGTGCCCTCAAAGCCCATCACTGAGCTAAGGACCCTGGGACTAAACACCTCCCTCTGCAACTAGATCCTGGACTTCCTGATGTGCCGCCCCAGGTGGTGAGGGTAGGCAACAACACATCTGCCACGCTGATCTTCATCACTGGGGCCCCTCAGGGGTGTGTGCTCAGTACCCTCCTGCACGACTCCAACACCATCATTAAGTTAGCTGATTACACAACAGTGATCAGACAACGATGAGACGGTCTATAGGGAGGAGGTCAGAGACCTGACAGTGTGGTGCCAGGACAACAACCTCTCCCTCAACGTGATCAAGACAAAGGAGCTGATCGTGGACTATAGGACTACAGCCCCGTCCGAACAGGCCCCCATTAACATCGACGGAGCAGGTCGAGAGTTTCAAGTTCATTGGTGTCCACATCGCCAACAAACTATCATGGTCCAAACACACCAAGACAGTCGTGAAGAGGGCATGACAACACCTTTTCCCCCTCAGGAGACTGAAAAGATTTGGCACGGGTCCTCAGATCCACAAACAATTATACAATTACACTATCGAGAGCGTCCTGAACGGTTGCATCACCGCCTGGTATGGCAACTGCTCGGCATCAGACTGCTCGGCATAAGGTGCTACAGAGGGTAGTCTGCCCAGTAGATTACGGTGGCCAAGCTTCCTGACATCCAGGACCTACACTATTGTTCAAAAGTTTGGGGTCACTTAGAAATGTCCTTGTTTTTGAAAGAAAATCACATTTTTTTTGTCCATTTGAAATAACATCAAATTGATCAGAAATACAGTGTAGACATTGTTCATGTTGTAAATGACTATTGTAGCTGGAAACGGCTGATTTAAAATATATATTTTTATGGAATCTACCTAGTCGTATAGAGGCCTATTATCCGCAACCACCACTCCTGTGTTCCAATGGCACATTGTCTTAGCTAATCCAAGTTTATAATTTTAAAAGGCTAATTAATCATTAGAAAACCCTTTTGAAATTGTTAGCACAGCTGAAAACTGTTGTGCTGATTTAAAGAAGCAATAAAACTGGGTTTCTTTAGACTAGTTGTGTATCTGGAGCATCAGCATTTGTGGGTTTGATTACAGGCTCAAAATGGCCAGAAACAAAGAACTTTCTTCTGAAACTCGTCAGTCTATTTTTGTTCTGAGAAATGAAGGCTATTCCATGTGAGAAATTTCCAAGAAACTGACGATCTCGTACAACGCTGTGTACTACTCCCTTCACAGAACAGCGCAAACTGGCTCTAACCAGAATAGAAATTGGAGTGCGAGGCCCCGTTGCACAACTGAGCAAGAGGACAAGTACATTAGTGTCTAGTTTGAGAAACAGATGCCTCACAAGTCCTCAACTGGCAGCTTCATGAAATGGTACCCGCAAAACGCCAGTCTCAATGTCAACCTTGAAGAGGTGACTCCGGGATGCTGGCCTTCTAGGCAGAGTTCCTCTGTCCAGTCTCAACGTCAACAGTGAAGAGGTGACTCCGGGATGCTGGCCTTCTAGGCAGAGTTACTCTGTCCAGTCTCAACGTCAACAGTGAAGAGGTGACTCCGGGATGCTGGCCTTCTAGGCAGAGTTACTCTGTCCAGTCTCAACGTCAACAGTGAAGAGGTGACTCCGGGATGCTGGCCTTCTAGGCAGAGTTACTCTGTCCAGTCTCAACGTCAACAGTGAAGAGGTGACTCCGGGATGCTGGCCTTCTAGGCAGTCAACAGTGAAGAGGTGACTCCGGGATGCTGGCCTTCTGTCTGTCCAGTCTCAACGTCAACAGTGAAGAGGTGACTCCGGGATGCTGGCCTTCTAGGCAGAGTTACTCTGTCCAGTCTCAACGTCAACAGTGAAGAGGTGACTCCGGGATGCTGGCCTTCTAGGCAGAGTTACTCTGTCCAGTCTCAACGTCAACAGTGAAGAGGTGACTCCGGGATGCTGGCCTTCTAGGCAGAGTTACAAAGAAAAAGCCAGATCTCTGTCCAGTGTCTGTTCTTTTGCCCAGATGTCCAGTGTCTGTTCTTTTGCCCAGATGTCCAGTGTCTGTTCTTTTGCCCAGATGTCCAGTGTCTGTGTTCTTTTGCCCAGATGTCCAGTGTCTGTGTTCTTTTGCCCAGATGTCCAGTGTCTGTGTTCTTTTGCCCAGATGTCCAGTGTCTGTGTTCTTTTGCCCAGATGTCCAGTGTCTGTGTTCTTTTGCCCATATTAATATTATCTTTTTATTGGCCAGTTTGAGATATGGGTTTTTCTTTGCAGCATCCCGAAGTCGCCTCTTCACTGTTGAAACTGGTGTGTGAACAATATGGTGGAAACTCTCTCCAGTTACGTTTTCACCAATCCAGTGTTTTAAATGTAATGTAAGGCAGTGAATGAGTGCACACTTCAGTAGAATGATCGAGAATTGGAACATAGCCCTAGCCTCTATGAATGGGCAGCTGGTAACATGTCTCACTGATTGGCAGATGGCGAAAAGCCCCGTCCGAGCCGCTGGCGTCCCCCACCCCTATTGGCCGCGGGACCTGTCCATCCCAGGCTACGTGGCGAACGATAGGTCAATGCATGAGATCCTGTCCTTCCTCTTCTCTGTGTCGGGTCTCTTCATGCTGTCCACCTGGGTCCTGACGGGCCGGAAGTGGGCCAGGGATGGCCGTGGTCAGGAGTTCGGGGTGGCCAGGCGGCTGGCTATCTGCTGGTTTGCTGTCTGTGGGTTCATCCACGGGGTCGTTGAGGGATGGTTCTCTCTGTACTATGACGTCATCCCCTCAGACCAGAGCTTCCTGTCTCAGCTGTGTAAGTAGAACCTAGTGCTGGAACCCTATGGTAGAACTTCCATTCACTACTAGGACCTTGGACTCTCTAGTAGAACCTAGTAGTACTAGAACCATCCAGTAGAACCTCCATTCTCTTCTAGAACCTTCCTACTGCAAGAAAATGGAAATGAGAATCCACAACAAGCAGAATGTAACTAACAGAACGTTGTCTTCTCTCATTGTCCTCAGGGAAGGAGTACTCCAGAGGAGACAGCCGATATGTCATGTAAGTTTTCTTTTTTTATACTGTACAAAAATATAAATGCAACATCTCAAGTGTTGGTCTCTTTTAGCTGAGATAAAAAATCATAGAAATCATCCATACGCACAATGTATCAAATCAAATCAAATTTATTTATATAGCCCTTCGTACATCAGCTGATATCTCAAAGTGCTGTACAGAAACCCAGCCTAAAACCCCAAACAGCAAACAATGCAGGTGTAAAAGCACGGTGGCTAGGAAAAACTCCCTAGAAAGGCCAAAACCTAGGAAGAAACCTAGAGAGGAACCAGGCTATGTGGGGTGGCCAGTCCTCTTCTGGCTGTGCCGGGTAGAGATTATAACAGAACATGACCAAGATGTTCAAATGTTCATAAATGACCAGCATGGTCGAATAATAATAAGGCAGAACAGTTGAAACTGGAGCAGCAGCACAGTCAGGTGGACTGGGGACAGCAAGGAGTCATCATGTCAGGTAGTCCTGAGGCACGGTCCTAGGGCTCAGGTCCTCCGAGAGAGAGAAAGAAAGAGAGAATTAGAGAGAGCATATGTGGGGTGGCCAGTCCTCTTCTGGCTGTGCCGGGTAGAGATTATAACAGAACATGACCAAGATGTTCAAATGTTCATAAATGACCAGCATGGTCGAATAATAATAAGGCAGAACAGTTGAAACTGGAGCAGCAGCACAGTCAGGTGGACTGGGGACAGCAAGGAGTCATCATGTCAGGTAGTCCTGAGGCACGGTCCTAGGGCTCAGGTCCTCCGAGAGAGAGAAAGAAAGAGAGAATTAGAGAGAGCATATGTGGGGTGGCCAGTCCTCTTCTGGCTGTGCCGGGTGGAGATTATAACAGAACGTGGCCAAGATGTTCAAATGTTCATAAATGACCAGCATGGTTGAATAATAGTAAGGCAGAACAGTTGAAACTGGAGCAGCAGCATGGCCAGGTGGACTGGGGACAGCAAGGAGTCATCATGTCAGGTAGTCCTGGGACATGGTCCTAGGGCCCAGGCCAGTTGAAACTGGAGCAGCAGCATGGCCAGGTGGACTGGGGACAGCAAGGAGTCATCATGTCAGGTAGTCATGGGGCATGGTCCTAGGGCTCAGGTCCTCCGAGAGAGAGAAAGAAAGAGAGAAGGAGAGAATTAGAGAACGCACACTTAGATTCACACAGGACACCGAATAGGACAGGAGAAGTACTCCAGATATAACAAACTGACCCTAGCCCCCCGACACATAAACTAATGCAGCATAAATACTGGAGGCTGAGACAGTATTGAGAGAGTATTGCTCTCAAAGTTTGTGGTGTGGCGTATCAATAAGCTGATTAAACAACATGATCATTACACAGGTGCACCTTGTGCGGGGGACAATGAAAGGCAACTCTAAATTGTGCAGTTTTGTCACACAACACAATGCCACAAGTTGAGGGAGCGTGCATTTGTCATGCTGACTGCAGGAATGTCCACCAGAGCATTTCATGTTCATCTCTCTACTGTAAGCCAATGTTTATTTTAGAGAATTTGTCAGTATGTCCAACTGGCCTCACAACCGCAGACCATGTATAACCACGCCAGCCCAGGATCTCCACATCCAGCTTCTTCACCTGTGGGATGGTCTGAGACGAGCCACCCGGGCAGCTGATACAACTGTGGGTTTGCACAACTGAAGCATTTCTGCACAAACTGTCAGAAACAGTCTCAGGAAGCTCAACTGCATGCTCGTCTTTTGACCTGACTGCAGTTCAGGGTCGTTACAGACTTCATTGGGCAAATGCTCACCTTCGATGGCCGCTGGCACACTGGAGAAGTGTACTCTAGATGGATTAATCCCGGTTTCATCTCTACCGGGCGGATGGCAGACAGAGTGTATGGTGTCGTGTGGGCGAGCAGTTTGCCTATGTCAACGTTGTGAACAGAGTTCCCCATGGTGGGGTTATGGAATGGGCAGGCATAACAGAGTTCCCCATGGTGGCGGTGGGGTTATGGTATGGGGCAGGCATAACAGAGTGGCCCATGGTGGCGGTGGGGTTATGGAATGGGCAGGCATAACAGAGTTCCCCATGGTGGCGGTGGGGTTATGGTATGGGGCAGGCATAACAGAGTGGCCCATGGTGGCGGTGGGGTTATGGAATGGGCAGGCATAACAGAGTTCCCCATGGTGGCGGTGGGGTTATGGAATGGGCAGGCATAACAGAGTGCCCCATGGTGGCGGTGGGGTTATGGAATGGGCAGGCATAACAGAGTGCCCCATGGTGGCGGTGGGGTTATGGAATGGGCAGGCATAACAGAGTTCCCCATGGTGGCGGTGGGGTTATGGAATGGGCAGGCATAACAGAGTTCCCCATGGTGGGGTTATGGTATGGGGCAGGCATAACAGAGTTCCCCATGGTGGCGGTGGGGTTATGGAATGGGCAGGCATAACAGAGTGGCCCATGGTGGCGGTGGGGTTATGGTATGGGCAGGCATAACAGAGTGGCCCATGCGGTGGGGTTATGGTTTGGGCAGGCATAACAGTTCCCCCATGGTCATGCCATTATGGTATGGGGCAGGCATAACAGAGTTCCCCATGGTGGGGTTATGGAATGGGCAGTCATAACAGAGTTCCCCATGGTTGCAATGGGGTTATGGAATGGGCAGGCATAAGTTACGGACAACGAACGCAATTGCATTTTATCGATGGATACACTGTGACGGGATCCTCTGGCACCATTGTCATGCCATTCATCAGCCTCTAATCATCCCATGGGCAGGATAATGCATGGCCTCATTGTCATGCCATTCATCAGCCTCTATCATCCCATGTTTCAGATAATGCATGGCCTCATTGTCATGCCATTCATCAGCCTCTAATCATCCCATGTTTCAGATAACTGAACTCAACTGCAGACCATGTGTATGGTGTCGTGTGGGTGAGCAGTTTGCTGATGTCAACGTTGTGAACAGAGTTCCCCATGGTGGGGTTATGGTATGGGCAGGCATAACAGAGTTCCCCATGGTGGGGTTATGGTATGGGCAGGCATAACAGAGTTCCCCATGGTGGGGTTATGGTATGGGCAGGCATAACAGAGTTCCCCATGGTGGCGGTGGGGTTATGGTATGGGCAGGCATAACAGAGTTCCCCATGGTGGCGGTGGGGTTATGGTATGGACAGGCATAACAGAGTTCCCCATGGTGGCGGTGGGGTTATGGAATGGGCAGGCATAACAGAGTTCCCCATGGTGGCGGTGGGGTTATGGTATGGGCAGGCATAACAGAGTGGCCCATGGTGGGGTTATGGTATGGGCAGGCATAACAGAGTTCCCCATGGTGGCGGTGGGGTTATGGTATGGGGCAGGCATAACAGAGTTCCCCATGGTGGCGGTGGGGTTATGGTATGGGCAGGCATAACAGAGTTCCCCATGGTGGCGGTGGGGTTATGGTATGGGCAGGCATAACAGAGTTCCCCATGGTGGCGGTGGGGTTATGGTATGGGCAGGCATAACAGAGTTCCCCATGGTGGCGGTGGGGTTATGGTATGGGCAGGCATAACAGAGTTCCCCATGGTGGCGGTGGGGTTATGGTATGGGCAGGCATAACAGAGTTCCCCATGGTGGCGGTGGGGTTATGGTATGGGCAGGTACAAGCTATGGACAAAGAACGCAATTGCATTTTATCAATGGCAATTTGAATGCACAGATACCGTGACGAGATCCTGAAGCCCATTGTCATACCATTCATCTGTCGCCATCACCTCATGTTTCAGCATGATAATGGCCATTGAGCATGTTCGGGATGCTCTGGATCAGTGAAAATCTTAGGCTCCGAGCTCTAACATACAGGAAATAAAAGTGTGAAAATGGTTATATAAAAACTATAATAGAGAGAGCACTGTAGCAAGTGGAATGACCACGGGGGAGCGGCGGCGTGACCACGGGGGAGCGGCGGCGTGACCACGGGGGAGCGGCGGCGTGACCACGGGGGAGCGGCGGCGTGACCACGGGGGAGCGGCGGCACCACGGGGGAGCGGCGGCGTGACCACGGGGGAGCGGCGGCGTGCCCAGGGTTAGAGCTTCTGGACCGATTCTGAATTTTTTCAACGCAGATACCGATTTATTGGACAACTTTTTATTTAAACAAAAAACAATGACACAACAATACTGAATGAACACTTATTTTAACTTAATAGAATACATCAATAAAATCAATTTAGCCTCAAATAAATAATGAAACATGTTCAATTTGGTTTAAATAATGCAAAAACTAAGTGTTGGAGAAGTAAGTAAAAGTGCAATATGTGCCATGTAAGAAAGCTAACGTTTCAGTTCCTTGCTCAGAACATGAGAACATATGAAAGCTGGTGGTTCCTTTTAACATGAGTCTTCAATATTCCCAGGTAAGAAGTTTTAGGTTGTGGTTATTATAGGACTACTCTCTATACCATTTGTATTTCATATACCTTTTGACTATTGGATGTTCTTATAGGCACTATAGTATTGCCAGCCTAATCTATTGGATGTTCTTATAGGCACTATAGTATTGCCAGCCTAATCTATTGGATGTTCTAATAGGTACTATAGTATTGCCAGCCTAATCTATTGGATGTTCTAATAGGTACTATAGTATTGCCAGCCTAATCTATTGGACGGTCTTATAGGCACTATAGTATTGCCAGCCTAATCTCGGGAGTTGATAGGCTTGAAGTCATAAACAGCTCAATGCTTGAAGCACAGCGAAGAGCTGCTGGCAAATGAAGGAAAGTGCTGTTTGAATGAATGCTTACGAGCCTGATGCTGCCTACCACCACTCAGGCAGACTGCTCTCTCAAATATCAAATCATAGACTTAATTATAATATAATAACACACAGAAATACGAGCCGTAGGACATTAATATGTTCAAATCCGGAAACAAAACATTTATTCTTTCAGTGAAATACGGAACCGTTCCGTGTTTTATCTAACGGGTGGCAACCCTACATCCGTGTTTTATCTAACGGGTGGCATCCCTACATCCGTGTTTTATCTAACAGGTGGCAACCCTACATCCGTGTTTTATCTAACGGGTGGCATCCCTACATCCGTGTTTTATCTAACGGGTGGCATCCCTACATCCGTGTTTTATCTAACGGGTGGCATCCCTACATCCGTGTTTTATCTAACGGGTGGCATCCCTACATCAGTGTTTTATCTAACGGGTGGCATCCCTACATCAGTGTTTTATCTAACGGGTGGCATCCCTACATCTTAATATTGCTGTTACATTGTGCAATCTTCAATGTTATGTCATAATTATGTACAATTCTGGCAAGTTAATTCAGGTCTTTGTTTGGAAGAGAAATGGTCTTCACACAGTTCGCAACGAGCCAGGTGGCCCAAACTGCTACATATACCCTGACTCTGCTTGCACAGAACGCAAGAGAAGTGACACAATTTCCTGAATTAATATTGCCTGCTAACAATTTCTTTTAACTAAATATGCAGGTTTAAAAATATATACTTGTGTATTGATTTTAAGAATGGCATTGATGTTTATGGATGTCAGGTCCTCACCAGACATCACGGGCAACAACGTCGCCTATGGGCACAAACCCACCGTCACTGGACCAGACAGGACTGGCAAAAAGTGCTCTTCACTGACGAGTCGCGGTTTCGTCTCACCAGGAGTGATGGTCGGATTCGCGTTTATCGTCGATGGAATGAGCGTTACACCGAGGCCTGTACTCTGGAGGGGGATCGAGTTGGAGGTAGAGGGTCTGTCATGGTCTGGGGCGGTGTGTCACAGCATCATCGGACTGAGCTTGTTGTCATTGCAGGCAGTCTCAAAGCTGCGTGTTACAGGGAAGACATCCTCCTCCCTCATGTGGTACCCTTCCTGCAGGCTCATCCTGACATGACCCTCCAGCATGACAATGCCACCAGCCATACTGCTCGTTCTGTGCATGATTTCCTGCAAGACAGAAATGTCAGTGTTCTGCCATGGCCAGCGAAGAGCCCGGATCCCAATCCCATTGAGCACATCTAAGACCTGTTGGATCGGAGGATGAGGGCTAGGGCCATTCCCCCCCCCCAGAAATGTCCGGGAACTTGCAGGTGCCTTGGTGGAAGTGTGGGGTAATATCTTACAGCAAGAACTGGCAAATCTGGTGCAGTCCATGAGGAGATACGCACCAGATACTGACTTTTGATTTTGTGAACATTGGGGGGTCTGTGATGATCTTTAAATCAAACTTTATTTGTCACATGCCCTGAATACATGTAGTCTGTTAAATGCTTACTCACACGCCCTTAACCAACAGTGCAGTTCAAGAAGAGTTAAGAAAATATTTACCAAATAAAGTAAAATATAATAAAAAAGTAAGACCATACAATAACAAGGCTGTATACAGGGGATTCCGGTACAGAGTCAGTGTGCGGGGGTACAGAGTCAGTGTGCGGGGGTACAGGTTAGTGGTCATTTGTACATGTATTTAGGGGTGAAGTGACTGCATAGATAATAAACAGTGAGTAGCAGCAGTGTAAAAACAAATGCAGGTGATCAGACCTACTGTCATGTCGTCAGCTAACTTGATGATGGAGTTGGAACTGTGTGAGGCCACACAGTCATGGGTATACAGGGAGTACAGGAGGGGACTGCGGACGCACCCTGGTGGGGCTCCAGTGTTGTGGAGGGGGTAATGTTGCCTACGTTCACCACCTGGGGGCGGCCCGTCAGGAAGTCCAGGACCCAGTTGCACAGGGAGGAGTTCAGACCCAGGGCCGTCAGGAAGTCCAGGACCCAGTTGCACAGGGAGGAGTTCAGACCCAGGGCTGTCAGGAAGTCCAGGACCCAGTTGCATAGGGAGGAGTTCAGACCCAGGGCTGTGAGCTTTGTAATGAGCTGACACTATTGTATTGAAGGCTGAGCTGTAGTCGATGAACAGCATCCTCACACGTGCATTTTTTTTGTTGTCCAGGTGGGTAAGGGCATTGTTCAGTGCGTTGTCAGGTGATCTGTCGGGGTGGTAGGTGATTGGAGAGGGTGGAATGTGTCGAGGAGGTGATATGATCTTTGACCAGCCTTTCAAAGCACTACTGACATGTATTTTTATCCACACTCCTACTTTTTTTTTTATTAAGGTACGGTGTCTGACCAACAGATGTATATCTGTATTCCCAAAATCCATGGATTAGGGCCTCATGAATTTCTTTCAATTGACTGATTTCCTCATATGGACTGTGACTCAGTAAAATCTTTGAAATTGTTACATTTTGTGTGTTTTGTATTTTTGTTTAGTAACTGTAGTCTGAAAACAATTCAACTGCTGAGTGTTCTCTCTCTCCTGTTCAATCACTCTCCTCCTCCCTCTCTCCTCCTCTCTCTCCTCCTCTCTCTCCTCCTCTCTCTCCTCCTCTCTCTCCTCCTCCTCTCATCTCCTCCCTCATCTCCTCTCTCATCTCCTCCCTCAACTCCTCCCTCTCTGTGTAGAGCTGATAACTTCACGGTGTGTATGGAGACAGTAACAGCCTGGTTCTGGGGTCCATTGAGTTTGTGGACAGTGTTTGCCTTCCTGGCCAACAAACCATGCCGCTTTGTCCTGCAACTCATGGTCTCTCTTGGTAGGTACACTGATACAGTACCGTGGGGGTGGGGTGGGGGGTGGGGTGGGGGGGACCCTATGAGCTGATTCTGATCTGTGTGTTTTTAAGGCTGACATTATATTATCTTATTCCAGGTCCGGTAACCCCTGTCCTCTGTCTCCAGGTCAGCTGTATGGGGCGGTGCTGTATCTCTACACAGTTCTGTGTGTCTTAACCCCTGTCCTCTGTGTCCAGGTCAGCTGTATGGGGCGGTGCTGTATCTCTACACAGTTCTGTGTGTCTTAACCCCTGTCCTCTGTGTCCAGGTCAGCCGGTGCTGTATCTCTACACAGTTCCACCCCTGTCCTCTGTGTCCAGGTCAGCTGTATGGGGCGGTGCTGTATCTCTACACAGTTCTGTGTGTCTTAACCCCTGTCCTCTGTGTCCAGGTCAGCTGTATGGGCGGTGCTGTATCTCTACACAGTTCTGTGTGTCTTAACCCCTGTCCTCTGTGTCCAGGTCAGCTGTATGGGGCGGTGCTGTATCTCTACACAGTTCTGTGTGTCTTAACCCCTGTCCTCTGTGTCCAGGTCAGCTGTATGGGGCGGTGCTGTATCTCTACACAGTTCTGTGTGTCTTAACCCCTGTCCTCTGTGTCCAGGTCAGCTGTATGGGGCGGTGCTGTATCTCTACACAGTTCTGTGTGTCTTAACCCCTGTCCTCTGTCTCCAGGTCAGCTGTATGGGGCGGTGCTGTATTTCTACACTGAGCACCGTGATGGGTACAGCCACAGTCAGATGGGTCATCCTCTGTACTTTTGGTTCTATTTTGTCTTCATGAACGTCCTGTGGATCATCATTCCTCTGGTCCTCATACTGGATGCATGGAGACACCTGCAGCAGGCCCAGACACACACTGACCTGGCCCAGAAGGAGAAGACCAACTGATGAGCAGGGGTGGGTGGGAGAGCAGCAGAGGGGTGGGGGGCTATTAAAAAAAAATCAAAGTAGCTAGACGGAGGAAGGTAGATACTTTTAACTCTGATTAATAATAGTAGTGTTTGTGAACTGACCAAACAAAATAATGTTGATAGACACGCTGTATCATGTATGTGTGGTTTGTATTGAATATTTTTCATAATTTGGTGGCATTATGCAATGTGAATTTTCCCTTTTTCTAAACTGATTAAACACATGACCGCATGGTGCTTGACTCTTATCTGTTGTGTACAATGCATTCAGAAAGTATTCAGACCCTTTCCCTTTCTCAACATTTTGTTTATGTTACAGCCTTATTCTAAAATGGATTGAATTCATTGTTTTCATTATCAATCTACATACACTACCCCATAATGACAAAGCGAAAACAGGTTTTTAGAAATGTTTGGAAATGTATACATTTAAAAAAAAAAAAAAGTGAATACCTTATTTACAAGTATTCAGACCCTTTGATATGAGACTCATTGAGCTCTGGTGCATCCTGTTTCCATTGATCATCCTTGAGATGTTTCTACAACTTGATAGGAGTCCACCTGTGGTAAATTCAATTGATTGGACATGATTGGGAAAGGCACCTTCCTATATAAGGTCTCACAGTTGACAGTGCATGGCAGAGCAAAAACAAAGCCATGAGGTTGAAGGAATTGAGGTGACCAAGAACCCAATGGTCACTCTGACAGAGCTCCAGAGTTCCTCTGTGGAGATGGGAAAATCTCCCAGAAAGACAACCATCTCTGCAGCACTCCACCAATCAGGCCTTTATGGTCTAGATAGGTTGTGTATATATTGATATGTAGGCTACGTGTGCCTTAAAAAAAAAAAAAAGTAATGTAGTTCTGTTCTTGTCTATTACTGTTCTGTATTATGTCATGTTTTAGTGTTTTGTGTGGATCCCAGGAAGAGTAGCTGCTGCTTTTGCAACAGTTAATGGGGATCCTAATAAACTACCAATACCTTTATAGTAGAGTGGCCAGTCGGAAACCACTCCTCAGTAAAAGGCACATGACAGCCCACTTGGAGTTTGCCAAAATGTACCTAAAGGACTCTAAGTTCATGAGAAACAAGATTCAATGGTCTGAAGAAATACATTTTTAACTCTTTGGCCTAAATGCCAAGTGTCACATCTGGAGGAAACCTGGCACCATGATGGTGAAGCATGGTGGTGGCTGCATCATGCTGTGGGAATGTTTTTTTAGCTACAGGGACTGGGAGACTAGTCAGGATCAAGGGAAAGATGAATGGAACAAAGTACATCCTTGATGAAAACCTGCTTCATATCGCTCAGGACCTCAGACTGGGGCGAAGGTTCACGTTCCAACAAGACAATGACCCTAAGCACACAGCCAAGACAACGCAGGTGTGGCTTCGGGACAAGTCTCTGAATGTCCTTGAGTGGCCCAGCCAGAGACCGGACTTGAAAGCGAAAGAACATCTCTGGAGAGACCTGAAAATAGCTGTCCAACCTGACAGAGCTTGAGAGGATCTACAGAGAAGAATGGGAGAAACTCCCCAAATACAGGTGTGCCAAGCTTGTAACATCATACCTAATAAGACTCGATGCTGTAATTGCTGCCAAAGGTGCTTCAACAATACTGAGTGAAGGGTCTGAATAGTATTTCTGCTTTTTGTTTTTAATAAATTGTCTAAAAACCTGTTTTTGCTCATTATGAGGTCATTATGTCTGTAGATTGAGGATTAAAAAATATATATATATATATTATAAAATAAGTCTGTAACGTAACAAAATGTGGAAAAAGTCAAGGGGTCTGAATACTTTCCGAAATGCACTGTATCTAGTTGGATATTCTATGTGCTGGTTAACTCATCATGAAAGATTGAAAAGTTTAAAAGTTTGCAGGTTAGCTGTGTGGAGCGATAGTGCAACAAGGATGGAAAAGGAAAATTGTGAGAATAGACCCCCCTCTCTTGTTGGTGCACACACCAACTATCACACCAACAACAACAAAAATGGAACCACCCAATATAAAATACAATATAAAAAAGTATAGTTGACAATTTACAAACAAATTATTTGAAGACATTAATACAAATATTGTATTGTATTTTTATTCAGTAATGTCAGCTATGTGACATCATCTGATTTTGAATTCAACTGTTGATCTTCATAGTGCAGCTGTAGACCTCAAATTCTTTCTCACAGTCGTTTTCAGTTGGCTATCGTCATATGTTAGCCATAGTTAAGAGGGCCGAAGGTGTCGATGAAGGGATAAATTCTATTGTCCCCAACTATTGTATGGACAATTAATTTTTTACATGAAATGGCTGGATGGAAAGGATGAAGATAGGGTTATGGTTATTCTGTCTGGTATAGTCAAAATTCATCCTTCCAGCGTGGCGATCGTCACCTTCACATTGAAATTAGCCCTTTTATACGTATGGACACCAGTCCTCACGTTGTCGGGAACACAATGTTAATTTAGTTTGGTTGTGGTCGTTCAACCATTCACAACCAGAGCTCACGCTGAGGTTGGCTTAGTTCGCTGTGAATTGGGTCACGGGGCTCTATATAGAAATATAGAAAAGGGGTTGGCTCATAATTTCCAACCAATGCCTATTCATATGGGCGTGGCCACTGATTGAGCATATTTTACTTATGAAATCAATTCTCTTATTTTATTAACTAAAATTACATTTAATCTCTTCACAAATAGTTTCATATTTCAACATGTAATACTGTACAACAATTCCATGTGAATCTTTCCAAGATACAGTTTGTCGTCCTATCAAAAGTAATCATGTCTCAGACGACAACTGACCTGACATCAAATCAAATTTATTTATATAGCCCTTCGTACATCAGCTGATATCTCAAAGTGCTGTACAGAAACCCAGCCTAAAACCCCAAACAGCAAACAATGCAGGTGTAGAAGCATGGTGGCTAGGAAAAACTCCCTAGACAGGCCAAAACCTAGGAACAAACCTAGAGAGGAACCAGGCTATGTGGGGTGGCCAGTCCTCTTCTGGCTGTGCCGGGTAGAGATTATAACAGAACATGACCAAGATGTTCAAATGTTCATAAATGACCAGCATATAATAATAATAAGGCAGAACAGTTGAAACTGGAGCAGCAGCACAGCCAGGTGGACTGGGGACAGCAAGGAGTCATCATGTCAGGTAGTCCTGGGACATGGTCCTAGGGCGCAGGTCCTCCGAGAGAGAGAAAGAAAGAGAGAATTAGAGAGAGCATATGTGGGGTGGCCAGTCCTCTTCTGGCTGTGCCGGGTGAAGATTATAACAGAACATGGCCAAGATGTTCATAAATGACCAGCATGGTCGAATAATAATAAGGCAGAACAGTTGAAACTGGAGCAGCAGCATGGCCAGGTGGACTGGGGACAGCAAGGAGTCATCATGTCAGGTAGTCCTGGGACATGGTCCTAGGGCCCAGGCCAGTTGAAACTGGAGCAGCAGCATGGCCAGGTGGACTGGGGACAGCAAGGAGTCATCATGTCAGGTAGTCCTGGGGCATGGTCCTAGGGCTCAGGTCCTCCGAGAGAGAGAAAGAAGGAGAGAATTAGAGAACGCACACTTAGATTCACACAGGACACCGAATAGGACAGGAGAAGTACTCCAGATATAACAAACTGACCCTAGCCCCCCGACACATAAACTACTGCAGCATAAATACTGGAGGCTGAGACAGGAGGGGTCAGGGCACACTGTGGCCCCATCCGAGGACACCCCCGGACAGGAAGGATATAACCCCACCCACTTTGCCAAAGCACAGCCCCCACATCACTAGAGGGATATCTTCAACCACCAACCAGGCTGATTATAGCCCACAAAGATCTCCGCCATGGCACAACCCAAGGGGGGGCGCCAACCCAGACAGGATGACCACATCAGTGAATCAACCCACTCAGGTGACGCACCCCTTCCAGGGACGGCATGAGAGAGCCCCAGTAAGCCAGTGACTCAGCCCCTGTAATAGGGTTAGAGGCAGAGAATCCCAGTGGAAAGAGGGGAACCGGCCAGGCAGAGACAGCAAGGGCGGTTCGTTGCTCCAGAGCCTTTCCGTTCACCTTCCCACTCCTGGGCCAGACTACACTCAATCATATGACCCACTGAAGAGATAAGTCTTCAGTAAAGACTTAAAGGTTGAGACCAAGTTTGCGTCTCTGACATGGGTAGGCAGACCGTTCCATAAAAATGGAGCTCTATAGGAGAAAGCCCTGCCTCCAGCTGTTTGCTTAGAAATTCTAGGGACAATTAGGAGGCCTGCGTCTTGTGACCGTAGCGTACGTGTAGGTATGTACGGCAGGACCAAATCAGAGAGATACAGTGCCTTGCGAAAGTATTCGGCCCCCTTGAACTTTGCGACCTTTTGCCACATTTCAGGTTTCAAACAAAGATATAAAACTGTATTTTTGTGAAGAATCAACAACAAGTGGGACACAATCATGAAGTGGAACGACATTTATTGGATATTTCAAACTTTTTAACAAATCAAAAACTGAAAAATTGGGCGTGCAAAATTATTCAGCCCCCTTAAGTTAATACTTTGTAGCGCCACCTTTTGCTGCGATTACAGCTGTAAGTCGCTTGGGGTATGTCTCTATCAGTTTTGCACATCGAGAGACTGAATTTTTTTCCCATTCCTCCTTGCAAAACAGCTCGAGCTCAGTGAGGTTGGATGGAGAGCATTTGTGAACAGCAGTTTTCAGTTCTTTCCACAGATTCTCGATTGGATTCAGGTCTGGACTTTGACTTGGCCATTCTAACATCTGGATATGTTTATTTTTGAACCATTCCATTGTAGATATTGCTTTATGCTTTGGATCATTGTCTTGTTGGAAGACAAATCTCCGTCCCAGTCTCAGGTCTTTTGCAGACTCCATCATTCTTCCAGAATGGTCCTGTATTTGGCTTCATCCATCTTCCCATCAATTTTAACCATCTTCCCTGTCCCTGCTGAAGAAAAGCAGGCCCAAACCATGATGCTGCCACCACCATGTTTGACAGTGGGGATGGTGTGTTCAGGGTGATGAGCTGTGTTGCTTTTACGCCAAACATAACGTTTTGCATTGTTGCCAAAAAGTTCAATTTTGGTTTCATCTGACCAGAGCACCTTCTTCCACATGTTTGGTGTGTCTCCCAGGTGGCTTGTGGCAAACTTTAAATGACACTTTTTATGGATATCTTTAAGAAATGGCTTTCTTCTTGCCACTCTTCCATAAAGGCCAGATTTGTGCAATATACGACTGATTGTTGTCCTATGGACAGAGTCTCCCACCTCAGCTGTAGATCTCTGCAGTTCATCCAGAGTGATCATGGGCCTCTTGGCTGCATCTCTGATCAGTCTTCTCCTTGTATGAGCTGAAAGTTTAGAGGGACGGCCAGGTCTTGGTAGATTTGCAGTGGTCTGATACTCCTTCCATTTCAATATTATCACTTGCACAGTGCTCCTTGGGATGTTTAAAGCTTGGGAAATCTTTTTGTATCCAAATCCGGCTTTAAACTTCTTCACAACAGTATCTCGGACCTGCCTGGTGTGTTCCTTGTTCTTCATGATGCTCTCTGCACTTTTAACGGACCTCTGAGACTATCACAGTGCAGGTGCATTTATACGGAGACTTGATTACACACAGGTGGATTGTATTTATCATCATTAGTCATTTAGGTCAACATTGGATCATTCAGAAGTTCAGTGAGGATCTCTGAATGATCCAATGTTGACCTAAATGACTAATGATGATAAATACAATCCACTCCCAAGAGAGAGTTTGCTGTACTGAAAGTAAAGGGGCTGAATAATTTTGCACGCCCAATTTTTCAGTTTTTGATTTGTTAAAAAAGTTTGAAATATCCAATAAATGTCGTTCCACTTCATGATTGTGTCCCACTTGTTGTTGATTCTTCACAAAAAAATACAGTTTTATATCTTTATGTTTGAAGCCTGGCAAATGTGGCAAAAGGTCGCAAAGTTCAAGGGGGACGAATACTTTCGCAAGGCACTGTAGGTAGGAGCAAGGCCATGTAATGCTTTGTAGGTTAGCAGTAAAACCTTGAAATCAGCCCTTGCTTTGACAGGAAGCCAGTGTAGAGAGGCTAGCACTGGAGTAATATGATCAAATTTTTTGGTTCTAGTCAGGATTCTAGCAGCCGTATTTAGCACTAACTGAAGTTTATTTAGTGCTTTATCCGGGTAGCCGGAAAGTAGAGCATTACAGTAGTCTAACCTAGAAGTGACAAAAGCATGGATACATTTTTCTGCATCATTTTTGGAAAGAAAGTTTCTGATTTTTGCAATGTTATGTAGATGGAAAAAAGCTGTCCTTGAAATGGTCTTGATATGTTCTTCAGAAGAGAGATCAGGGTCCAGAGTAACGCCGAGGTCCTTCACAGTTTTATTTGAGATGACTGTACAACCATTAAGATTAATTGTCAGATTCAACAGAAGATCTCTTTGTTTCTTGGGACCTAGAACAAGCATCTCTGTTTTGTCCGAGTTTAAAAGTAGAAAGTTTGCAGCCATCCACTTCCTTATGTCTGAAACGCATGCTTCTAGCAAGGGCAATTTTGGGGCTTCACCATGTTTCATTGAAATGTACAGCTGTGTGTCATCCGCATAGCAGTGAAAGTTAACATTATGTTTTCGAATAACATCCCCAAGAGGTAAAATATATAGTGAAAACAATAGTGGTCCTAAAACGGAACCTTGAGGAACACCGAAATTTACAGTTGATTTGTCAGAGGACAAACCATTCACAGAGACAAACTGATATCTTTCCGACAGATAAGATCTAAACCAGGCCAGAACTTGTCCGTGTAGACCAATTTGGGTTTCCAAACTCTCCAAAAGAATGTGGTGATCGATGGTATCAAAAGCAGCACTAAGGTCTAGGAGCACGAGGACAGATGCAGAGCCTCGGTCCGATGCCATTAAAATGTAATTTACCACCTTCACAAGTGCCGTCTCAGTGCTATGATGGGGTCTAAAACCAGACTGAAGCATTTCGTATACATTGTTTGTCTTCAGGAAGGCAGTGAGTTGCTGCGCAACAGCCTTTTCTAAAAAATTTGAGAGGAATGGAAGATTCGATATAGGCCAATAGTTTTTTATATTTTCTGGGTCAAGGTTTGGCTTTTTCAAGAGAGGCTTTATTACTCCCACTTTTAGTGAGTTTGGTACACATCCGGTGGATAGAGAGCCGTTTATTATGTTCAACATAGGAGGGCCAAGCACAGGAAGCAGCTCTTTCAGTAGTTTAGTTGAAATAGGGTCCAGTAGTGCAGCTTGAATGTTTAGAGGCCATGATTATTTTCATCATTGTGTCAAGAGATATAGTACGAAAAAACACTTGAGCGTCTCTCTTGATCCTAGGTCCTGGCAGAGTTGTGCAGACTCAGGACAACTGAGCTTTGAAGGAATACGCAGATTTAAAGAGGAGTCCGTAATTTGCTTTCTAATAATCATAATCTTTTCCTCAATGAAGTTCATGAATTTATCACTGCTAAAGTGAAAGTCATCCTCTCTTGGGGAATGCTGCTTTTTAGTTAGCTTTGCGACAGTATCAAAAAGGAATTTCGGATTGTTATTATTTTCCTCAATTAAGTTAGAAAAATAGGATGATCGAGCAGCAGTAAGGGCTCTTCGGTACTGCACGGTACTGTCTTTCCAAGCTAGTCGGAAGACTTCCAGTTTGGTGTGGCGCCATTTCCGTTCCAATTTTCTGGAAGCTTGCTTCAGAGCTCGGGTATTTTCTGTGTACCAGGGAGCTAGTTTCTTATGAGAAATGTTTTTAGTTTTTAGGGGTGCAACTGCATCTAGGGTATTGCGCAAGGTTAAATTGAGTTCCTCAGTTAGGTGGTTAACTGATTTTTGTCCTCTGGCGTCCTTGGGTAGACAGAGGGAGTCTGGAAGGACATCAAGGAATCTTTGTGTTGTCTGTGAATTTATAGCACGACTTTTGATGTTCCTTGGTTGGGGTCTGAGCAGATTATTTGTTGCAATTGCAAACGTAATAAAATGGTGGTCCGATAGTCCAGGATTATGAGGTAAAACATTAAGATCCACAACATTTATTCCATGGGACAAAACTAGGTCCAGAGTATGACTGTGACAGTGAGTAGGTCCAGAGACATGTTGGACAAAACCCACTGAGTCGATGATGGCTCCGAAAGCCTTTTGGAGTGGGTCTGTGGACTTTTCCATGTTAATATTAAAGTCACCAAAGATTAGAATATTATCTGCTATGACTACAAGGTCCGATAGGAATTCAGGGAAGTCAGTGAGGAACGCTGTATATTGCCCAGGAGGCCTGTAAACATCATATTCTTTAAGTACCAACAGATACTTTCAACTGGTTGGATTACTGAAATATTGTTCCGTTCCCAACCTTTTGATGTTACCATACCCTCTCTATGATAACAAAGGGCTTTCCAAGAGTCCATTCTGTAGAGTAGAGAGAGAAAAGGGGGAAAGGTATTTGTGGGAGTCAAAAACCTCACTAACAGGGTAACGTCATGACATTGTGGATTTGTTGAGTGGATGTGGCCTATATGTTTTAATACGATTCAAGATGTCGACAGGGCATTTCCGCTGAGTGTGTTGTGTCACACTGTTTGTTTGTTTCAAGTGTTACTTAGCAAAATCGTTATAAATCTCAAATCCTACAGGATCAAAGCGTTATAATCGCAAGTAAAGCAGTGACATCTGCTGGTTTCTACATGACGAGATTGTGCCGGTGTGGTGCCCTCCCTGAAAGCCAAGAGAGGATATATCTGTGCTGTGACTGACTATCTAGACACGTGTGACATAACCTCTAGATGGGCTGGGCTTCCTAACCCAGGATACCCCCGCTAGGTGGACTCGCCACCTGTGATTGGCCGGTCTGCTTGGTCCGCTGCTGCCTCACTGTGCGGTAGCCTACTGCAAGGCGACTTTGTGCATTGACCAGATCCACACACTGGGAGAAATCCCTGACAGCACATTCCTGCAGCGGCTGTTGAACTCAGTGTTTCAACAAAGGCTGCAACGCTCAGGCACACACTTGGTTTGTAACTCTACTAGACCTGTAGGCTACAGCTGAACATTTTTAGGGCATTTAAGGTTTCAAAAGACTGACTCAGCATATTTTAATTTGTTTTTGTTTTAGTTAATTGTTTGATTCAGTGGTTAAAATGGGTATTTTTGTACAAATGGTTTTAATTGCTGCCTACATGGATTATGGCTCATTGCATAGTCTAAATGATCAAAAACAATCTCATCTCCCTGACCCAGAGATACTGCTAAACCCTACTTTATCTGATGGTATAGCAGCTGTAGTCTGTCAGAGGGATCTGATTGTGTTACCATTTGACTCCTACTGAGACATGCTTATAAAACCTTCTCATCTAAAGGGTTTGGTCAGGCTAAAAACTGTGTTTGTTGTATCAGATGACGGTCGTTTTTTTTTATGTCATCTAAGTGCAGAGTGATTTTAAGAAGTAACAAATCAATGTGTTTTATTACTCTTCTGTTTTTGGTGTCAGGAAACATTCACCCAAACCCAGGCTCATTGGCTATGGTCCAGGAAACATTCACCCAGACCCAGGCTCATTGGCTATGGTTCAGGAAACATTCACCCAAACCCAGGCTCATTGGCTATGGTCCAGGAAACATTCACCCAGACCCAGGCTCATTGGCTATGGTTCAGGAAACATTCACCCAGACCCAGGCTCATTGGCTATGGTTCAGAAAACATTCACCCAGACCCAGGCTCATTGGCTATGGTTCAGGAAACATTCACCCAGACCCAGGCTCATTGGCTATGGTTCAGGAAACATTCACCCAGACCCAGGCTCATTGGCTATGGTTCAGGAAACATTCACCCAGACCCAGGCTCATTGGCTATGGTTCAGGAAACATTCACCCAAACCCAGGCTCATTGGCTATGGTTCAGGAAACATTCACCCAAACCCAGGCTCATTGGCTATGGTTCAGGAAACATTCACCCAGACCCAGGCTCATTGGCTATGGTTCAGGAAACATTCACCCAGACCCAGGCTCATTGTCTATGGTTCAGGAAACATTCACCCAGACCCAGGCTCATTGGCTATGGTTCAGGAAACATTCACCCAGACCCAGGCTCATTGGCTATGGTTCAGGAAACATTCACCCAGACCCAGGCTCATTGGCTATGGTTCAGGAAACATTCACCCAGACCCAGGCTCATTGGCTATGGTTCAGGAAACATTCACCCAGACCCAGGCTCATTGGCTATGGTCCAGGAAACATTCACCCAGACCCAGGCTCATTGGCTATGGTTCAGGAAACATTCACCCAGACCCAGGCTCATTGGCTATGGTTCAGGAAACATTCACCCAGACCCAGGCTCATTGGCTATGGTTCAGGAAACATTCACCCAGACCCAGGCTCATTGGCTATGGTTCAGGAAACATTCACCCAGACCCAGGCTCATTGGCTATGGTTCAGGAAACATTCACCCAGACCCAGGCTCATTGGCTATGGTTCAGGAAACATTCACCCAGACCCAGGCTCATTGGCTATGGTTCAGGAAACATTCACCCAGACCCAGGCTCATTGGCTATGGTTCAGGAAACATTCACCCAGACCCAGGCTCATTGGCTATGGTTCAGGAAACATTCACCCAGACCCAGGCTCATTGGCTATGGTTCAGGAAACATTCACCCAGACCCAGGCTCATTGGCTATGGTTCAGGAAACATTCACCCAGACCCAGGCTCATTGGCTATGGTTCAGGAAACATTCACCCAGACCCAGGCTCATTGGCTATGGTTCAGGAAACATTCACCCAGACCCAGGCTCATTGGCTATGGTTCAGGAAACATTCACCCAGACCCAGGCTCATTGGCTATGGTTCAGGAAACATTCACCCAGACCCAGGCTCATTGGCTATGGTTCAGGAAACATTCACCCAGACCCAGGCTCATTGGCTATGGTTCAGGAAACATTCACCCAAACCCAGGCTCATTGGCTATGGTTCAGGAAACATTCACCCAAACCCAGGCTCATTGGCTATGGTTCAGGAAACATTCACCCAAACCCAGGCTCATTGGCTATGGTTCAGGAAACATTCACCCAAACCCAGGCTCATTGGCTATGGTTCAGGAAACATTCACCCAAACCCAGGCTCATTGGCTATGGTTCAGGAAACATCCACCCACACCCAGGCTCATTGGCTATGGTTCAGGAAACAGTCACCCAAACCCAGGCTCATTGTCTATGGTTCAGGAAACATTCACCCAAACCCAGGCTCATTGGCTATGGTTCAGGAAACATTCACCCAAACCCAGGCTCATTGGCTATGGTTCAGGAAACATTCACCCAATCCCAGGCTCATTGGCTATGGTTCAGGACATTTTACATTTACATTTAAGTCATTTAGCAGACGCTCTTATCCAGAGCGACTTACAAATTGGTGCATTCACCTTATGACATCCAGTGGAGCAGCCACTTCACAATAGTGCATCTAAATCTTTAAGGGGGTGAGAAGGATTACTTTATCCTATCCTAGGTATTCCTTAAAGAGGTGGGGTTTCAGGTGTCTCCGGAAGGTGGTGATTGACTCCGCTGTCCTGGCGTCGTGAGGGAGTTTGTTCCACCATTGGGGGCCAGAGCAGCGAACAGTTTTGACTGGGCTGAGCGGGAACTGTACTTCTCAGTGGTAGGGAGGCGAGCAGGCCAGAGGTGGATGAATGCAGTGCCCTTGTTTGGGTGTAGGGCCTGATCAGAGCCTGAGGTACTGAGGTGCCGTTCCTCACAGCTCCCAGGCAAGCACCATGGTCTTGTAGCGGATGCGAGCTTCAACTGGAAGCCAGTGGAGAGAGCGGAGGAGCGGGGTGACGTGGAGAGAACTTGGGAAGGTTGAACACCAGACGGGCTGCGGCGTTCTGGATGAGTTGTAGGGTTTAATGGCACAGGCAGGGAGCCCAGCCAACAGCGAGTTGCAGTAATCCAGACGGGAGATGACAAGTGCCTGGATTAGACCTGCGCCGCTTCCTGTGTGAGGCAGGGTCGTATTTCTGCGGATGTTGTAGAGCATGAACCTACAGGAACGGGCCACCGCCTTGATGTTAGTTGAGAACGACAGGGTGTTGTCCAGGATCACGCCAAGGTTCTTAGCGCTCTGGGAGGAGGACACAGTGGAGTTGTCAACCGTGATGGCGAGATCATGGAACGGGCAGTCCTTCCCCGGGAGGAAGAGCAGCTCCGTCTTGCCGAGGTTCAGCTTGAGGTGGTGATCCGTCATCCACACTGATATGTCTGCCAGACATGCAGAGATGCGATTCGCCACCTGGTCATCAGAAGGGGGAAAGGAGAAGATTAATTGTGTGTCGTCTGCATAGCAATGATAGGAGAGACCATGTGAGGTTATGACAGAGCCAAGTGACTTGGTGTATAGCGAGAATAGGAGAGGGCCTAGAACAGAGCCCTGGGGACACCAGTGGTGAGAGCACGTGGTGAGGAGACGGATTCTCGCCACGCCACCTGGTAGGAGCGACCTGTCAGGTAGGACGCAACCAGCGTGGGCCGCGCCGGAGATGCCCAACTCCGGAGAGGGTGGAGAGAGGAGGATCTGATGGTTCACAGTATCGAAGGCAGCCGATAGGTCTAGAAGGATGAGAGCAGAGGAGAGAGAGTTAGCTTTAGCAGTGCGGAGCGCCTCCGTGATACAGAGAAGAGCAGTCTCAGTTGAATGACTAGTCTTGAAACCTGACTGATTTGGATCAAGAAGGTCATTCTGAGAGAGATAGCGGGAGAGCTGGCCAAGGACGGCACGTTCAAGGGTTTTGGAGAGAAAAGAAAGAAGGGATACTGGTCTGTAGTTGTTGACATCGGAGGGATCGAGTGTAGGTTTTTTCAGAAGGGGTGCAACTCTCGCTCTCTTGAAGACGGAAGGGACGAGCCAGCGGTCAGGGATGAGTTGATGAGAGGTGAGGTAAGGGAGAAGGTCTCCTGAAATGGTCTGGAGAAGAGAGGAGGGGATAGGGTCAAGGGCAGGTTGTTGGGCGGCCGGCCGTCACAAGACGCGAGATTTCATCTGGAGAGAGAGGGGAGAAAGAGGTCAGAGCACAGGGTAGGGCAGTGTGAGCAGAACCAGCGGTGTCGTTTGACTTAGCAAACGAGGATCGGATGTCGTCGACCTTCTTTTCAAAATGGTTGACGAAGTCATCTGCAGAGAGGGAGGAGGGGGAGGGGGAGGAGGATTCAGGAGGGAGGAGAAGGTGGCAAAGAGCTTCCTAGGGTTAGAGGCAGATGCTTGGAATTTAGAGTGGTAGAAAGTGGCTTTAGCAGCAGCGACAGAAGAGGAAAATGTAGAGAGGAGGGAGTGAAAGGATGCCAGGTCCGCAGGGAGGCGAGTTTTCCTCCATTTCCGCTCGGCTGCCCGGAGCCCTGTTCTGTGAGCCGCAATGAGTCGTCGAGCCACGGAGCGGGAGGGGAGGACCGAGCCGGCCTGGAGGATAGGGGACATAGAGAGTCAAAGGATGCAGAAAGGGAGGAGAGGAGGGTTGAGAGGCAGAATCAGGAGATAGGTTGGAGAAGGTTTGAGCAGAGGGAAGAGATGATAGGATGGAAGAGGAGAGAGTAGCGGGGGGAGAGAGAGCGAAGGTTGGGACGGCGCGATACCATCCGAGTAGGGGCAGTGTGGGAAGTGTTGGATGAGAGTGAGAGGGAAAAGGATACAAGGTAGTGGTCGGAGACTTGGAGGGGAGTTGCAATGAGGTTAGTGGAAGAACAGCATCTAGTAAAGATGAGGTCGAGCGTATTGCCTGCCTTGTGAGTAGGGGGAAGGTGAGAGGGAGAGGTCAAAAAGAGGAGAGGAGGAAAGAAGGAGGCAGAGAGGAATGAGTCAAAGGTAGACGTGGGGAGGTTAAAGTCGCCCAGAACTGTGAGAGGTGAGCCGTCCTCAGGAAAGGAGCTTATCAAGGCATCAAGCTCATTGATGAACTCCTCCGAGGGAACCTGGAGGGCGATAAATGATAAGGATGTTAAGCTTGAAAGGGCTGGTAACTGTGACAGCATGGAATTCAAAGGAGGCGATAGACAGATGGGTAAGGGGAGAAAGAGAGAATGACCACTTGGGAGAGATGAGGATCCGGTGCCACCACCCCGCTGACCAGAAGCTCTCGGGTGTGCGAGAACACGGGCGGGCGAAGAGAGAGCAGTAGGAGTAGCAGTGTTGTCTGTGGTGATCCATGTTTCCGTCAGTGCCAAGAAGTCGAGGGACTGAGGGAGGCATAGGCTGAGATGAACTCTGCCTTGTTGGCCGCAGATCGGCAGTTCCAGAGGCTACCGGAGACCTGGAACCCACGTGGGTCGTGGCGCGCTGGGACCACCAGATTAGGTGGCCGCGGCCACGCGGTGTGGAGCGTTTGTATGGTCTGTGCAGAGAGGAGAGAACAGGGATAGACAGACACATAGTTGACAGGCTACAGAAGAGGCTACGCTAATGCAAAGGAGATTGAATGACAAGTGGACTACACGTCTCGAATGTTCAGAAAGTTGAGCTACGTAGCAAGAATCTTATTGACTAAAATGATTAAAAATGATACAGTACTGCTGAAGTAGGCTAGCTGGCAGTGGCTGCGTTGTTGACTTTGTAGGCTAGCTGGCAGTGGCTGCGTTGTTGATTCAGGGGCTAGCTGGCTAGCTAGTAGTGTTGATTACGTTACGTTGCGTTAAAAGAACGTCAATAGCTGGCTAGGTAACCTAGAAAATCGCTCTAGACTACACAATTATCTACACAATTATCTTTGATACAGAGACGGCTATGTAGCTAGCTATGTAGACGGTGGGCGTTAGCTAGCTGGCTAGCTGCTGGGCAGATAGCAGTGTAGACTACGTTAGGACGACGAAATACGATAATTACGCAATTATCTTTGATACAAAGACGGCTATGTAGCTAGCTAAGAAGAAATTGCTAAGATTAGACAAATCAAACCGTTGTACTATAATGAAATGTAATGAAAAGTTATACTACCTGCAGACCGAAGTGCAGACCGAAGTGCGGATGCGACTGCTCGCTACAAACCTGGAAGTAGTGAAAGGAAACATTCACCCAGACCCAGGCTCATTGGCTATGGTTCAGGAAACATTCACCCAAACCAAAACATTCACCCAAACCCAGGCTCATTGGCTATGGTTCAGGAAACATTCACCCAAACCCAGGCTCATTGGCTATGGTTCAGGAAACATTCACCCAAACCCAGGCTCATTGGCTATGGTTCAGGAAACATTCACCCAGACCCAGGCTCATTGGCTATGGTTCAGGAAACATTCACCCAAACCCAGGCTCATTGGCTATGGTTCAGGAAACATTCACCCAAACCCAGGCCCATTGTCTATGGTTCAGGAAACATTCACCCAAACCCAGGCCCATTGTCTATGGTTCAGGAAACATTCACCCAAACCCAGGCCCATTGGCTATGGTTCAGGAAACATTCACCCAAACCCAGGCCCATTGGCTATGGTTCAGGAAACATTCACCCAAACCCAGGCTCATTGGCTATGGTTCAGGAAACATTCACCCAGACCCAGGCTCATTGGCTATGGTTCAGGAAACATTCACCCAGACCCAGGCTCATTGGCTATGGTTCAGGAAACATTCACCCAGACCCAGGCCCATTGGCTATGGTTCAGGAAACATTCACCCAAACCCATTGGCTATGGTTCAGGAAACATTCACCCAGACCCAGGCTCATTGGCTACGGTTCAGGAAACATTCACCCAAACCCAGGCTCATTGGCTATGGTTCAGGAAACATTCAGGAAACATTCCCAAACTATGGTTCAGAAACCAGGCCCATTGGCTATGGTTCAGGAAACATTCACCCAAACCCAGGCTCATTGGCTATGGTTCAGGAAACATTCACCCAAACCCAGGCTCATTGGCTATGGTTCAGGAAACATTCACCCAAACCCAGGCTCATTGGCTATGGTTCAGGAAACATTCACCCAAACCCAGGCTCATTGGCTATGGTTCAGGAAACATTCACCCAACCCAGGCCATTGGCAGGTTCAGGAAACATTCACCCAAACCCAGGCTCATTGGCTATGGTTCAGGAAACATTCACCCAAACCCAGGCTCATTGGCTATGGTTCAGGAAACATTCACCATTGGCAAACCCAGGCTCATTGGCTATGGTTCAGGAAACATTCACCCAAACCCAGGCTCATTGGCTATGGTTCAGGAAACATTCACCCAGACCCAGGCTCATTGGCTATGGTTCAGGAAACATTCACCCAAACCCAGGCTCATTGGCTATGGTTCAGGAAACATTCACCCAAACCCAGGCCCATTGGCATTGGCATTCACCCAGACCCAGGTTCATGGGAAACATTCACCCAAACCCAGGCCCATTGGCTATGGTTCAGGAAACATTCACCCAGACCCACCCAGAAACATTCACCCAAACCCAGGCTCATTGGCTATGGTTCAGGAAACATTCACCCAAACCCAGGCCCATTGGCTATGGTTCAGGAAACATTCACCCAGACCCAGGCTCATTGGCTATGGTTCAGGAAACATTCACCCAAACCCAGGCCCATTGGCTATGGTTCAGGAAACATTCACATTCCAAAAACATTCACCCAAACCCAGGCTCATTGGCTATGGTTCAGGAAACATTCACCCAGACCCAGGCTCATTGGCTATGGTTCAGGAAACATTCACCCAAACCCAGGCTCATTGGCTATGGTTCAGGGAAACATTGGCTCACCCAAACCCAGGCTCATTGGCTACGGTTCAGGAAACATTCACCCAAACCCAGGCTCATTGGCTATGGTTCAGGAAACATTCACCCAGACCCAGGCCCATTGGCTATGGGAAACATTCACCCAAACCCATTGGCTATGGTTCAGGAAACATTCACCCAAACCCAGGCTCATTGGCTATGGTTCAGGAAACATTCACCCAGACCCAGGCTCATTGGCTATGGTTCAGGAAACAAACCCAGGCTCATTGGCTATGGTTCAGGAAACATTCACCCAAACCCAGGCTCATTGGCTATGGTTCAGGAAACATTCACCCAAACCCAGGCTCATTGGCTATGGTTCAGGAAACATTCACCCAAACCCAGGCCCATTGGCTATGGATTAACTTCTGACTCCAAATTATTTTAAAACTTGATCAGGGTTGGGAATGATGCATATTAATGTGAGGAGTCAGATGCAGAACATGGACATGATAAAAGTCTGGGTTCACACTGCTGACCCAGATGTCTTAGTACTGTCCGAGACCTGGTTTAAGAAATATGTTCTAAATCAGTCTATAGGCTTGGATGGTTATAATGTTTATCGATGTGAACGACGAAGGGTGAAGGTATATCCATCCATCCATATCAAAGACAGATATGTGGTTCCTGAACTAAGGTCTTTATCTAAACCAAAACAGGTTGAGTTTTTAGCATTGAAACTGCAGTTATTGAAAGCTGTGAAACTAGATTTGATAGGATGTTATAGACCTCCATCTGCAACAGTAGAATCCCTGGTTTCTCTGGCTGAACTGACGCGTGGAAAATTGGCATGGTCGTAATTGTTTTACTTTTTAAAAATGTAACCTTTATTTAATTAGGCAAGTCAGTTAAGAACAAATTCTTTTTTACAATGTCGGTCTACACCTTATGGGCGATTTCAACTGGCACTGGTTATCTCCAAACTCCGAGGCCATATGAGGACTGTGCAATACAATGAATTTGACTCAAATTATAAATGCAGTCACAAGACTCAATCCAAAAGTCAACACTTATTGATGTTATTCTAACTAAAAATCTGCATAGATACTCAGCGGTTTGTGTTTTAAGTGATTAAAGTGATCATTGTGCAGTTGCTTGCATTAGAGACACCAAAATCCCCAAAGTGCCCTCTCGGTTCATTCTTATTTTTCAGAGTAAATAACTCAAGGACACTGGAGAAGCTTTAACCAAGTTTAATTCTTTCCAAAGGTTCTGTACAGCTGTAATTCAGACAACTAAACATTTCTCCCATCCAGATATATATATCCCACTTAAGTCGACCCTCTACTTTTTCGAACATTCTGTTAAAAATCGCGCAACATTTCAGCGCCCTGCTACTCATGCCAGGAATATAGTATATGCATATGATTAGTATGTGTGGATAGAAAACACTCTGACCGAGAAATAAGTGCATCTTGTTAATACGGAAATGCAAATCTAGCTTCTGTTACAGAGGCTAACCACAATAACCCAACGAAATGATGGAAAACCATTAAATCTATGAATGCTAACACAAACTCCTCTGGTGTTCTATTGAAATTTACCTCAAATTAAATGGATGTGACAAGAATAAACTGCTTGACATGTTTAATGAGCATTTTGCTAAAGATTTGCATTTATTTGATAATTAACTCCTTCCTAACATTTCGAATGAGGCTGTGAATGAAACTGCCGCATGCTGGCCTATGGTTCATCTATTTCATTTTACCGAGATTGAGCTTTCAGAAGTTGTAAAGGCACTCAAATCTATTGATATTAATAAAGCGGAAGGATTGAATTAAACCCTTATTTAAACAAAAAAAGATTGGCGTAGAGATCATTCCTCTCACATTTTTAATTGGCGAGTAATACTTTTCCAAAAGTCTGGAAAGCAGCCTATTTCACGCCTTTACATAAGGGTGGAGATCCGTCCCAGTTGGATAACTATCGGCCCATTTCTAAACTCTGCACTGGCAAATGTTTTGGAAAACCTGGTGAACTCACAGTTCAAAGACTTTCTTTATAATAACTCAGTTTTATCTCAATTCCAGTCAGGTTTTTAGAGCCAAGCATAGTACAATCACTGCTGTAACGTTGTAGGTGATATTCTACATGCGCAGGACAAGAAAAAATCACTGTGTTTCACTTTTTATTGACTTGAAGTTTTTCACCACTGTTGACCATGCTCTGCTGTTGTTTTGACTAAAAAAGGTTGGTTTACGTGTTGGTGCATTGGATTCGTTTCAAAATGACCTTTCTGACAGAACACAGTGTGTAGCACAGGAGGGTATGAATCTGAGTTTAGAAGGCTTACAAATGGATACATTTTAGGTTACATCCTTTTTACACAGGATATAAATGATAAATGGGTAAGAAATCTCCATCTGTACGCTGATGACACATTTATTTATTGTAGCGCATCTAATATTGAGAAGGCTTTTCAGGACTTACAGTTGGCTTTTTCTTTGTTGTAATTATAGTTTTTATAGTTTCCTTTCACGATATAACAACAATTCAATGGAATTATATTTAGCATTAAACATAAACTTGACAGACATGAATATACAGTGCACCCAGGAAGCACCCATCGTGCTCTAGTGACCCCTGTGGCGGGCCCGGGCGCATGCACGCTGACATGGTCGCCAGGTGTACGGTGTTTCCTCTGAAACATTGGTGCGGCTGGCTTACGGGTTAAGCAGGCATTGTGTCAAGAAGCAGTGCGGCTTGGTTGGGTCGTGTTTCGGAGGACGCATTGCTCTCGACCCTCGCCTCTCCTGAGTCCATATGGGAGTTGCAGCGATGAGACAAGACTGCAACTACCAATTGGATACCACGAAATTGGGGAGAAAAAGAGGTTAAAAAAGAAGAAGAAAGAAACAAACTTTTAATTGTTCACCCACAAACCCCCCCTCCCCATAACAACTATTACAACAAAAGGAAAAACCATCCAACTACCTCATCCCCAGACTATATTTAATTATTCATTTGCACACATTGTATATATACTTTTTTTTCTACTGTATGTTTGTTTATTCCATGTGTTGTTGTATGTGTCAAACTGCTATGCTTTATCTTGGCCAGGTCGCAGTTTTAAATGAGAACTTGTTCTCAACTAGCCTACCTGGTTAAATAAAGGGGAAATAAATAATAAATGAAATAAAAACATACAGTTAATAACACAAAAGAGAAAAAGTATACAGTGTGTGCAAGTTAGGTAAGATAAGGGAGGGAGGCAATAAATAGGCCATAGTGGCAAAATAATTACAATTTAGCAATTACTGGAGTGAGAGATGTGCAAAAGATAAATATGCAAGTAGAGATACTGGGGTGCAAAGGAGCAAGATAAATATGCAAGTAGAGATACTGGGGTGTAAAGGAGCAAGATAAATATGCAAGTAGAGATACTGGGGTGCAAAGGAGCAAGATAAATATGCAAGTAGAGATACTGGGGTGCAAAGGAGCAAGATAAATATGCAAGTAGAGATACTGGGGTGCAAAGGAGCAAGATAAATATGTATGTACAGGTGGGCTATTTACAGATGGGCTATTTACAGATGGGCTATTTACAGATGGGTTATGTACAGATGGGCTATGTACAGATGGGCTATGTACAGGTACAGTGATCTGTGAGCTGCTCTGACAGCTGGTGCTTAAAGTTAGTGAGGGAGATATGGGTCTCCAGCTTCAGTGATTTTTGCAATTCGTTCCAGTCATTGGCAGCAGAGAACTTGAAGGAAAGGAGGAATTGGTTTTGGTGGTGACCAGTGAAATATACCTGCTGGAGCACGTGCTACAGGTGGGTGCTGCTCTGGTGACCAGTGAGCTGAGATAAGGCGAGGCTTTACCTAGCTAACACTTATAGATGACCTGGAGCCAGTGGGTTTGACGACGAGTATGAAGTGGGGTCCAGCCAATGAGAGTATACAGGTCGCAGTGGTGGGTAGTATATGGGGCTTTGATGACAAAACAGATGGCACTGTGATAGACTGCATCCAATTTGCTGAGACTATTTTGTAAATGACATCGCCGAAGTCAAGGATCGGCAGGATAGTCAGTTTTACGAGGGTATGTTTGGCAGCATGAGTGAAGGATGCTTTGTTCCAAAATAGGAAGCTGATTCTATATTTGATTTTGGATTGGAGATGCTTAATGTGAGTCTGGAAGGAGAGTTTACAGTCTAACCAGACACCTAGGTATTTGTAGTTATCCACGTATTCTAAGTCAGAACCGTCCAGAGTAGTGATGCTGGACGGGCGAGCAGGTGCGGGCAGCGATCGGTTGAAGAGCATTCATTTACTTGCATTTAAGAGCAGTTGGAGGCCATGGAAGGAGAGTTGAATGGCATTGAAGCTCATCTGGAGGTTTGTTAACACAGTGTCCAAAGAAAGGCCAGAAGTATACAGAATGGTGTTGTCTGCGTAGAGGTGGATCAGAGAATCACCTGCAGCAAGAGCGACATCATTGATGTATACAGAGAAAAGAGTCGGCCCGAGAATTGAACCCTGTGTCACCCCCATAGAGACTGCCAGAAGTCCGGACAACAGGCCCTCCGATTTGACACACTGAACTCTGTCTGAGAAGTAGTTGGTGAACCAGGTAAGGCAGTCATTTGAGAAACTAAGGTTGTTGAGTCTGCCGATAAGAATGTGGTGATTGACAGAGTCGAAAGCCTTGGCCAGGTCGATGAATACAGCTGCACAGTATTGTCTCTGATTGATGGCGGTTATGATATCGTTTAGGACCTTGAGCGTGGCTGAGGTGCACCCAATACCAGCTCAGAAACCAGATTGCATAGCGGAGAAGGTACGGTGGGATTCAAAATGGTCGGTGATCTATTTGTTAACTTTGCGTTTGAAGACCTTAGAAAGGCAGGATAGGATAGATATAGGTATGTAGCAGTTTGGGTCTAGAGTGTTTCCCCCTTTGAAGAGGATGACCGCAGCAGCTTTCCAATCTTTTGGGATCTCAGACGATACGAGAGCAAGCTAGTAAAAGGGGTTACAACAATTTCGAAAGAGAGGGTTCAGATTGTCTAGCCCTGCTGATTTGTAGGGGTCCAGATTTTGCAGCTCTTTCATAACATCAGCTATCTGGATTTGGGTGAAGGATAAATGGGGAGGCTTGGGCGAGTTACTGGGAAGGTGCAGGTGTGTTGACCAGGGTAGGGGTGGCCAGGTGGAAAGCATGGCCAGCCGTAGAACAATGCTTATTGAAATTCTCAATTATAGTGGATTTATCTGTGGTGACAGTGTTTCCTAGCCTCAGTGCAGCTAGTAGGGTGGTGCTCTTATTCTCCATGGATTTTACTGTGTCCCAGAACTTTTTGGAGTTTGTGCTGCAGGACGCAAATTTCTGTTTGAAAAAGCTAGCCTTTGCTTTCCTAACTGCCTGTGTACATTGGTTCCTAACTTCCCTGAAAAGTCGCAAGCAATGAGTGATCGCTGTGATTCGAGTGCAGGTGTATTTGGAGTGCAGGTTGGTTAGGATGATATCTATGAGGGTGCCTGTGTTTACCGATTTGGGTTTGTACCTGGTAGATTCATTGATAATTTGTGTGAGATTGAGGGCATCACACTTAGATTGTAGGATGGCCTGGGTGCTAAGCATGTCCCAGTTTAGGTCACCTAACAGCACGAGCTCTGAAGAGAGATGAGGGGCAATCCATTCACATATGGTGTCCAAGGCACAGCTGGGGGCAGAGGGTGGTCTATAGCAAGCGGCAACGGTGGGAGACCTGTTTCTGGAAAGGTGGATTTTTAAAAGTAGAAGTTCAAATGGTTTGGGCACAGACCTGGATAATAAGACAGAACTCTGCAGGCTATCTCTGGAGTAGATTGCAACTCCACCCCCTTTGGTAGTTCTATCTTGTCGGAAAATGTTATAGTTAGGGATGGACATTTCTGGATTTTTAGTGGCCTTCCTAAGCTAGGATTCAGACACGGCTAGGACATCCGGGTTGGCAGAGTGTGCTAAAGCAGTGAATAAAACAAACTTAGGGAGGAGGCTTCTAATAACATGCATGAAACCAAGGCTGTTACGATTACAGAAGTCAACAAATGAGAGGGCCTGGGGAATGGGAGTGGAGCTAGGCACTACAGGGCCTGGATTAAACTCTACATCACCAGAGGAGAAGAGGAGGAGTAGGATAAGGGCTATAAGAACTGGTCTTGTAGTACGTTCGGGGCAGAGTAAAAGGGGCAGGTTTCTGGGCACTGTAGAATAGATTCAATGCATAATGTACAGACAAAGGTATGGTAGGATGTAAATACAGTGGAGGTAAACCTATGCATTGAGTGACGATGAGAGAGGCATTGTCTCTAGAGACAATCATACCAGGTGAGGTCACCACATGTGTGGTGAGTGGGACAAGAGGGTTAGCTAAGGCATATTGAGCAGGGCTGGAAGCTCTACAGTGAAATAAGACAATAATCACTAACCAAAACAGCAATGGACAAGGCATATCAACATTTTTTAATTTTTTAAATTTTACCTTTATTTAACCAGGCAAGTCAGTTAAGAACAAATTCTTATTTTCAATGACGGCCTGGGAACAGTGGGTTAACTGCCTGTTCAGGGGCAGCTCGGGGGTTTGAACTTGCAACCTTCCGGTTACTAGTCCAACGCTCTAACCACTAGGCTACCCTGCCGCCCCAGGGAGAGGGATGCGTAGCCAAGTGATCATAGGGTCCAATGAGTCGCTGGACAGGCTGGAGACACGACGATTCAGACAGCTAGCGGGCCAGGGATAGCAGGCTAGGAGAAGGGCCTTAGAGGGACGTCGCGACAGAAGAAGTCTGTTGTAGCCCCCTCATGCGGTTACGTCGGCAGACCAGTCGTGATGGATCAGCAGGTGTCCGTGTAGTAAAAGGGTCCAGGCCAATTGTCAAAATAGGAATAGCAGCCCAAGAAATTGACTGATGGACCACTTCAGCTAACAGTCCGGTATGCTCTGGATAGCTAGCGGGCCGTAGCTAGCAGGCTAGCAGATGGGCAGTCAGGGGATGTCGCGACAAAGGAGCCAGTTGAAAATCCCCCTCGGGTGGATTACGTCGGTAGTCCAGTCGTGATGGATCGGCGGGACTCCTTATCGGCAATAAAGGGGTAAAGGCCAATTGGCAAAATAGGTATTGTAGCCCAAGGAGTGGCTGATGGTCCTCTTCAGCTAGCCGAGAGATGGGCCTAGCATAGGCTAGCTCCAGGCTAATTGGTGCTTGCTTCGGGACAGGGACGTTAGCCAGGAGAAGCCAATCGGATAGCAGCTAACTAGCGGTGATCCAGGTGAAGAGGTTCAGATCATTCGTTAGGAATCCGGTGATATGGAGAAAAAGGAGTCAGATAAGATCTGGGTTGAAACGCGCTGTACAAACTGGCAGGAGTTGTCCTGGCTAAAGGTTAGCTGATGACCGCTAGCAGTGGCTAGCTGACTACTAGCTAGTAGTTTGTTAGCTGGGGGTTCCGGTTCTGAGGTAAAGAAAAAGCAGATCCATACCACATTGGGTGAGGCGGGTTGCAGGAGAGTATGTTGAAGTTGGGATTAAGAAAAATATTTTAAAATCTATGCAAAGAAAAAATATATATAAAGATAATAAAATATATAACAAGATATGTACACGGGACATGACAAGACTAAGACAAAATACGTCTGATTGCTATGCCATCTTTTCCATCATGACGGAGCACCTTGCCACCTTGCCAGGCTCGGGTCCATGTTCAGGAAACTCCCCCGACCTTAATCCCATTGAGAACTTCTGGTCAATCCTCAAAAGGCAGGTGGACAAACAAAACCCCACAAATTCTGACAAACTCCAAGCATTGATTATGCAAGAATGGGCTGCCACCAGTCAGGATGTGGCCCAAAAGTTAATTAACAGCATGCCAGGGCGGATTGCAGAGGTCTTGAAAAAGAAGGGTCAACACTGCAAATATTGACTGCATAAACTTCATGTAATTGTATAATATAATAAAAGCCTTTGACACTTATGAAATGCATGTAATTATACTTCAGTATTCCATAGTAAGATCTGACAAAAATATGTAAGGGAAGACCCCCCTGTATTGGACAAAAATGAATGGCAAGTCATTGGCATCAGACAAACCATATACACATTGTCCAATACCACCAAATTTGGCGTTGATTCATGCAAAGTGTATTGCAAATGCCATATGGCAATTGCCAGTTGTAACACTTTAAAAATTCAACAGGTGGCGAATCCGCTCCACCGTGGTTTTTCATATTGGATATGTAACCCAAGTCAACATCCAAAAGCAACATTTTGAAAAAATGACATTTTTGTAAAAAACGTATCACCCCTTAAAAAAGTGCTTTCTGGACCGTTTTTCGAAATTCTTTCGATTTTTTTGTCAATTACACATGTGTAAGAACTGTATGAATATACTTTTGTCCAATTTTATTATCATAATTTTTTTTTTTTTTTTTACATGCGCATAAGGAATATGTTTTGTCCAGTTTCAAAATAAATTCATACGAAGTCAAAAGTCAAAAATGTCAAAATTTTGTAAAAAACTTCACACACCCTTAAAAAAGTGCTTTCTGGACCGTTTTTCGAAATTCTTTCGAATTTTGTGTCAATTACACACGTATAAGAACTGTATCAACATACTTTAGTCGTATTTTATTATCATTATTATTTTATTTTTTTTAATTTTGGGGGGCCAAATGCCATAAGAAATTTGACATGCTCAAAAATCCTGCAGAAATGCAAAATTGACTGGCCTGATGAACTCGGGATGGCCGGGCAGTGATAGTTGTTCCTTTCCATCACTCGTTGTGTTGATTTCATCATGTCCATTTGGTGATGTTTTTTTCACTATAGAATCATATTGCAAGTGCACGTGCATTTGCAATATGGTTCAATGGACAATTACCATATGAAATTTGACATGCTCAAAAATGTTAAATTGACTGGTCTGATGAACACAGGATGGCCGAGCAGTGATAGTTGTACATTTCCATCACTCGTTGTGTTGATTTCATCATGTCCATTAGGTGATGTTTTTTCACTATAGAATCATATTGCAAGTGCACGTGCATTTGCAATATGGTTCAATGGACAATTACCATATGAAATTTGACATGCTCAAAAATCCTGCAGAAATGCAAAATTGACTGGCCAGATAAACTCGGGATGGCCTGACAGTGATAGTTGCTCCTTTCCATCGCTCGTTGTGTTGACTTCATCATGTCCATTTTGTGATGTTTTTCACTGTTGAATCATATTGCAAGTGCGCGTGCATTTGCAATATGGTTCAATGGACAATTACCATATGAAATTTGACATGCTCAAAAATGTTACATTTACTGGTCTGATGAACACAGGATGGCCGAGCAGTAATAGTTGTACCTTTCCATCACTCGTTGTGTTGATTTCATCATGTCCATTTGGTGATGTTTTTTCACTATAGAATCATATTGCAAGTGCACGTGCATTTGCAATATGGTTCAATGGACAATTACCATATGAAATTTGACATGCTCAAAAATCCTGCAGAAATGCAAAATTGACTGGCCAGATAAACTCGGGATGGCCTGACAGTGATAGTTGCTCCTTTCCATCGCTCGTTGTGTTGACTTCATCATGTCCATTTTGTGATGTTTTTCACTGTTGAATCATATTGCAAGTGCGCGTGCATTTGCGATATGGTTCAATGGACATTTACCATATGAAATTTGACATGCTCAAAAATGCAAAATTGACTGGCCTGATGAACACAGGATGGCCGAGCAGTGATAGTTGTACCTTTCCATCACTCGTTGTGTTGATTTCATCATGTCCATTTTTTTATGTTTTCTCACTTTTGCAAAGTCACTGTGCATTTGCAATATGGTTCAATGGGCAGGTACCATCACGAATTTGTCATGCTATAAAAACCCTGCAGGAATGTGAAATTGACTGGCCCGATGAACTCGGGATGGCTGGGCAGTGATTCTGGTTCATCTCAATCGCTCGTTAGGGTTGATTTCAGAATGTCCATTAGGTGATGTTTTTTCACTATAGAATCATATTGCAAATGCACATGCATTGTTGTGCAACTGGTAACCCAAAAATAAAAATAAGGTGATTTCATTATGTCCATTTGTTTATGTTTTCTTACTTTTGCAAAGTCACTGTGCATTTGCAATATGGTTCAATGGGCAGGTACCATCACGAATTTGTCATGCTATAAAAACCCTGCAGGAATGTGAAATTGACTGGCCCGATGAACTCGGGATGGCTGGGCAGTGATTCTGGTTCATCTCAATGGCTCGTTAGGGTTGATTTCAGAATATCACTTTTGGTGATGGTACCTCACTGTTTAAACATATTGCAAATGGACAAGAGTCACCAGCAAGTCACCGTCCATCAGTCAATTAGATATCATTCTGACAACAAACTTATACAAACTGACACTAAACCCACTTTTTCCAACTCGTTTAGTAGCCAACTATCACATACTTCAGAGCTGGCCCAAAATTCACAACGCCTTATGTTCAAACCATAAAAAAAAACATAAAACACGTAGTTACGTTCTAGCTGCGGGTCCATTTCTTATGTTATGTGTAGGCCTAGCTGAGGCGACCCCGAATCCCAAGTTTCGGCTCGATCGGTCATTTGGTGTCCAAGCAAAACCCTAATTGGTGCTGAAAATCCACATTTTTTCCATGACTTGCTACGGGGTCCTTGAATGAGCTATCGGACAGAAACGTTGGGGTCTGTCTATATGGGCCGAGACGGTCGCAATGCACCTAGTCTTGTGTCTCTGAGACATTTCTAAATGTCGCCATTTTCGTAATGGTCACAATGAATTGAAGTCATTGCAAATGTACGAAGCTGTTTCTCGGTCCGAGAACCGTCTAGAGCCACGTAACTCACCACGCACTATCGACCCGAGGTCTAGAACAGGTTTCTAAAGTTTCGGAACTCTAGGTCTGACGGTTCTTTTTTAGCTCGAACAAAGCTAACTATTGGAGGCACTGTCTGTCTCTACAAACCCCAATACGTCCCTCCTTCCAAGTTGTGTGTCTGTGTGATTTAGTTTTCCTTTGAAATTTTATGGGAAAAATTACTGATTTACAGTTCATGGGGGTTGCCTAATCACACATATGAAGTTTTGGACAGATCTGACTTTTTTAACCCCTCAAAACAGCCCCTGAGACACCAATTATGGCACTTCCGGTTGGCACAGGAAGCTATAAGTCAACACATATCCTCACTGGGGTATGCTGTTACAGAATCCTTTTTAAGTCCTTACATTAAGAATTGACTGATTTACACAGGGTTGAATGCACTATGTCTATCAAACTGCAGGCAGGGTATGGAAAAACACTTTTAGGGTGATTTTAACCACTTCCGGTTGGTCCAGGAAGCTTAGAATCAACACAGGTAGACCTCATACTGGCCTGATGGACTGTTACCAAAGACAGGTTCATACGGCATTCATAACCCATATAGACTTCAGGTTGAATTTAGGGGTGCAGGCAATGTATTCCTATGGGGAGACAAGTCAATGCAAACTCTTTGAAGTAAACACCTTCTTTTAACTATTAAGGGTTAATGCCACACGGTCAAGGTTAGGCTTGCACGGATCGGAAGGACCTTAGGAACGTACCTGAGGTCGAATTGTGCTTCTCACCCTAACGGTTCTCTCACTGTCACCCAAAAGCAAATGACATTGAGGGCCAGGCTTCATTTTGGTTCTGCTTTTTTTCAAGGTCACTGCACTCAGAGCGAGCTACGGTCAAGCGGGGCGTCTCGTTGAACTCGGCACAGTCTGGAGACTATGGTGATACCATTTTTTGTGTTGATTTTAGAATGCCATTTTGGTGATGGTCCCTCTCCGTTTAAACATATTGCTAATGTACAAAAGTCAACTAGCAAGTCAGTGTCCATCAGTCAATTAGATGTCATTCTGACACCAAACTGATACCAATTGACACCAAACCCACTTTTTAGGCTTTGTGTGTCTTTAAGCACCGCACTTTGTCTCTCCATCCTTGCTGTGTGTGTGTTTCTGTGTGTGTGTGTGTGAGAGAGAGCTTTTCTTTGACATCTGTTGGGAGAAATGACTGACTTACAGTTTATGGGGGTTGCCTAATCACACATATGAAGTTTTGAAAAGATCTGACCTTTTTAACCCTTGGAAACTGCCACTGTGACACCATTTAAGGCACTTCCGGTTGGCACAGGAAGCTATAAATAAACTCATATCATGATTGGGGTATGCCTTTACAGAATCCTGAGTTTTAAGTCTTTACGTTAAGAACTGAGTTATTTACGGAGGGTTTAGTGAGTGTGTGTTATTTCAGAAAATCATAGAAAATCACAGAAATCTCGCAGAGCTCCGCAGCACACTTTAAAAAAGATTCGTAAGAACACCCTGCAACTGGATCTGTAACCGTTGAAAAAAAAACACCTATCCGTGAACATCACCACGGTGTCGTTGTACGATTTCTCTTAAATGACGATAGATAAATGGCTGGTTCTTTTTTTATTGACACCGGAGGCTCCTTGACTTTGACGTGAAGTGGAAAAATAATTTCTCTATTTTCATTTTGGACCTTTAATCCCAGAGAAATGGCCATAACTCAAAAACCGTTGAGGCCTAGACGCCATCTTGTTCGGGGCCAACTGCCCATTATGCCGCCCCTACGCTCACCGAGTTTCGGCTTCTAAATATTTTCAGTTTTCGAGATAAGGCCCCATCGTGAATCGTGATGTTTTGTCCAATAGCAATATGATTGCTTATGCCCTCTTTTGGGAATTTCCGGGACAGCGGAAAAATGTCCAAAATCTTATTATTTTTGTAAAACGGAAACCGAATGTCCGACAAAGTTTATTTGATGACTTCCTGGTAGGTCCGGCCCTGCCGCTCGGCCCGACGCCGTCCGCGAATTTTACAAACGATTTCGGACGTCTAGTAAGGGACCGTACATTTGCAATATGGACTTTCTCACTAACCATACAGCTTAATTAAAACCTCATAAGGATGTGTTTTCGCAGCTTTTTGTTAAAAATCGCGCAACATTTCAGCGCCCTGCTATTCATGCCAGGAATATAGTACATGCATATGGATAGTATCTGTGGATAGAAAACACTCAGAGGTTTCCAAAACTGGTTAAATCGTGTCTGTGGCTATAACACAACGTGTTTAGCAGTAAAAATCCCTCGAAAAACTGTTCTCCAAAAACACAAAAAATATATTACTACGCCAGTCAATGTATTGTTAAAGACGAACGGAAATACATCAGGCCGTAATGTAAACGCCTACAGCTTCCACACGATGTCGCCAGTGCTGGCATTTTGAGCAGACTTAATCCTTGGTTCTATTACGTTTTAGCCTTTCCGGTTTCAGTTTGTCAACAGGAAGTTATTAAAATGACAAAGATGGCCGTTGATTTCTAGACTAGCTACTATCGAATACAAATCGCCCCGTGATGAATTGTATAGCTAATTAACGTTTATTAATACCTAAAGTTGGGTTAGAAAAGTAATTTGAAGTGTTTTGTAAAAGTATATAGGCACCTTTTGTCATTTTAAAAAGTGACGTTGCGTCTTGGAAAACAGAATATTCCTGCATCAGACCGGTCTTCAGAAAATGACATTTTGGCTATACAATGACGGATTTAATCGGGAAAAAGACCCAACTGGGATGTTTATGGGATATATAGGAGTGCCAAGAAAGAAGCTCGTCAACGGTAATGAATGTTTTATATTTTATTTCAGCGTTTTGGGTAGCGACGGATAATGCAAAATCTGTCGTTTTAGGTGACGTTGCTGTATTTTGAGGGTGCATGGTATCAGATAAAAACTTCTCATGCTTTCCCCGAAAAGCATTTTACAAATCTGACTTGGTTGATAGATTCACAACGAGTGTAGCTTTAATTCAGTACGTTGTATGTGTGTATTAATGAAAGTTTGAGTTTTATCAAAAACTATACGTGGCGCACTTGAAATGTCCGCTGATTTGATCCCCACAGCGGGATCACTTCTCTAACAAGTTTTAAGGTATGTAAAGACACTGAAGCAGCAAACATTGTGAAAATTTATATTTGCGTCATTCTCAAAACTTTTGGCCACGACTGTATGTAAACTTCCGACTTCAACTGTTTAAGCCCTACGGTATGTGGTAATTCGCATAGGATTTCTATCTTGACACTTATATCAGAATGTACTGAGAATTTGTTGTTGTTTTGTCCTACCTTAACATACAATCTATAGCTCCAAAATCCTGTAAATTATACTTGGACCTTAGTTCTTCAGATTAAGTGTTTTCTTGATACAGACAACCAATTTTCTTCATTCCATTTCTATACCAATCTTTCGAGAAAACCATGTGTCCCCCTATTTTCAATATGTGGTGGTTCCATAACGAAGCAGAGGTTGCCAAGAAAGGTGGAGATCTCTCTTATGAATCTGGCTCCATATATTTTTAGTATGGGACATTATTGGATGTCCCACCTTTTGTTGACTCAAATAATCTGACGCTCCAAATGGGGCATTAAGTTCCTCCACCCAAATTGGTCTATTAGAGTTCTCAGTAAAGAGCCTATTTGGGCAGCTACAAAGGCTTCCTGACATAATTGCATGTTCGGGAGCTTTAATCCTCCCTTCTTAGTCCTTGCCTGTAATCGCGCTAGTTTCCTCCTTCCCCTTTTACCGGCCTAAACAAACTCAGTAATAATTTTGTCTATGGAATTAAAAGTGGTAATATGCTGATGACGTAATTCAGTTTACGACCATCTTTATAACCTGTATCCTATAATGAGATTTGTAGTTTATCCCAGCTCTTAAACTGGAGTTGAATTTTGTTCAATAGTGGGTCAAGGTTTTCAGAAATCATGTTCTCTAACCTGTATCCTATAATAGGGACCCATTGAAAAGATTTAGGTCATTTCTCAGACAATGTTTTGACAGGGGCACTACTTCAGATTTGGTCCAGTTAACTTTACAGCCCGATATCTGATACTGATCACTGCAGCTGTACATAGTCCATCTGTAAATAGCCCACCCAATCTACCTACCTCATCCCCATATTGGTTTTATTTACTTTGCTGCTCTTTTGCACACCAGTATCACTACTTACACACCATCATCTGCTCATCATCATCTGCTCATATATCACTCCAGTGTTAATCTGCTAAATTGTAATTATTCTCTCCTATGGCCTATTTATTGCCTCACCTCCTCATGCCATTTGCACACACTGTATGAAAACTTTTTTTTCTATTGTACGCTTGTTTACTCCATGTGTAACTCTGTGTTGTTGTTTCTGTCGCACTGCTTTGCTTTATCTTGGCCGGGTCGCAGTTGTAAATGAGACCTTGTTCTCAACTAGCCTACCTGGTTAAATAAAGGTGTTCTCAACTAGCCTACCTGGTTAAATAAAGGTGTTCTCAACTAGCCTACCTGGTTAAATAAAGGTGTTCTCAACTAGCCTACCTGGTTAAATAAAGGAGTTCTCAACTAGCCTACCTGGTTAAAGGTGTTCTCAACTGGCCTACCTGGTTAAATAAAGGTGTTCTCAACTGGCCTACCTGGTTAAATAAAGGTGTTCTCAACTGGCCTACCTGGTTAAATAAAGGTGTTCTCAACTGGCCTACCTGGTTAAATAAAGGTGTTCTCAACTGGCCTACCTGGTTAAAAAAAGGTGATTTATTTGTATTTTTTATCTCTGAGAATGTATTTCCAAGGTCCAGTAAAGGTGGTAAGGAAAGGAAAGGGAGTCTGATATGAGTAGTAATATGTTATCTGCATAAAGCAGTAGTTCAATCTCCCTACCTCGGGGAATTAACTCCTTTGATTGACTGATGTAGCCTAATGGCTTCAGCTAATGGTTCTAATGCTATAATAAATAGGAGGGGCGAAAGACCTTGGTTCGTGCCTCGTACTACTGAAAATGGAGATGATCGTGGTCCATTAGTCACTACTACGGATTTGGGGTCGTTGTACATAAGTTTAATAATATTCTGAAAGCCCTGTCCAAATCCAAATGTATTTAAAATATAATGCAGATAGTCCCAGCCCACCCTATCAAAGGCTTTCTCTGCGTCTAGGGATGCGTGTCTAGGGATGCGTCTAGGGATGCGTCTAGGGATAAGGCTGCCAATGACGTATCCAACTCTGTAGCCTTCCAGATGACATGCAGGAGTCTAAGATTATCAGATGAAGTTCTGCTTTCCACAAATCCCACCTGATCTGGATTGAATGATTTTCTTAATGGTTTGATTCACCCACATGGCCAGAAGTTTTGTAAACATTACTCCCTTTCTGAGGATTATGGTGATTACTGCATCACTCATAGAAGGTGGGAGCTCACCTGTGTCGATCGATGTGTTAAATGATTTCAATATCTCAGGGCTAAGCTGCTCTGCAATTTTTTATAGAAATCACTGGGTATCCCAACCAACCCTGGTGTTTTAACACTGGGTGCTTGTCTTATAGTTTCTGTCAATTCCTCCAAAGTAATAGGGCGGTCAAGCCAATTCCTGTCTTCCTCGGTTAGTTTAGGAAGGTTCAGATGCTGAAAGAATTCCTCAGTTAGTTTAGGAAGGTTCAGATTCTGAAAGAATTCCTATGTTAGTTTAGGAAGGTTCAGATTCTGAAAGATTTCCTCTGTTAGTTTAGGAAGGTTCAGATTCTGAAAGAATTCCTCTGCTTTCTGCATATCTAAAGGAACATCTGAAGTATAAAGTTCCTGATAGATGTCTCAAAGTATATTGTTCTATTCTTTATGGTTGGTAATCAGCTTGCCTGTCTTATTTCTGATTCCACTTACTTGCCGATTTGTTTCTCTAGATTTCAATTGACTGGCAGTTTTCCTACCTTTTCACCTGATCCGTACCATCTCTGCTTCAGCCTGTACAGGGAATATTCAGCTTTTTTACTGAATAAAGTATTCAGCTCATATTTGGTTTTTGTCAGATTTTCCAGAGAAATGTTGTTGGACCAATATTCCCTCTCCAGCATTTTGAGCTCTGTTCATGTTTATCAATTTTCTGTTTATCTCATTTCTTAATAGTAGCGTTGTATCATCACTCCGCGTATGGAAGCTTTAAAAGCTTCCCAGACATGTACCCGGTTTGCGCTATTGTTTTTCTCAAGAATATCATAATGTTTTAAGGAATTCACAAAAGCCTTGTCTTGTAAGAAGCTGGTGTTCATTCACCAACGTTTCAATTTTTCTCTTTCTTCTCCTACATTCAGATCAATGGGTGTGAAACCTGTCATAGCTATTGTGCCCACGTTGCACCCACTTTATCTATGAGAGAGTGTGAGATCAGAAAGTAGTTGATGCGTGAATTAACAGTGTATATATCATAGAGATGGCATAGATCAACCAAAAACATTGAACATAAAGACAGGCTGATTATTATTCTCGCAAAGAGAAGAGATGACCTTTCTCGTGTAGACTGATACATTTACATTTAAGTCATTTAGCAGACGCTCTTATCCAGAGCGACTTACAAATTGGTGCATTCACCTTATGACATCCAGTGGAACAGTAGTGCATCTAAATCTTTTAAGGGGGGAGAGGGATTACTTTATCCTATCCTAGGTATTCCTTAAAGAGGTGGGGTTTCAGGTGTCTCCGGAAGGTGGTGATTGACTCCGCTGTCCTGGCGTCGTGAGGGAGTTTGTTCCACCATTGGGGGGCCAGAGCAGCGAACAGTTTTGACTGGGCTGAGCGGGAACTGTACTTCCTCAGTGGTAGGGAGGCGAGCAGGCCAGAGGTGGATGAACGCAGTGCCCTTGTTTGGGTGTAGGGCCTGATCAGAGCCTGGAGGTACTGAGGTGCCGTTCCCCTCACAGCTCCGTAGGCAAGCACCATGGTCTTGTAGCGGATGCGAGCTTCAACTGGAAGCCAGTGGAGAGAGCGGAGGAGCGGGGTGACGTGAGAGAACTTGGGAAGGTTGAACACCAGACGGGCTGCGGCGTTCTGGATGAGTTGTAGGGGTTTAATGGCACAGGCAGGGAGCCCAGCCAACAGCGAGTTGCAGTAATCCAGACGGGAGATGACAAGTGCCTGGATTAGGACCTGCGCCGCTTCCTGTGTGAGGCAGGGTCGTACTCTGCGGATGTTGTAGAGCATGAACCTACAGGAACGGGCCACCGCCTTGATGTTAGTTGAGAACGACAGGGTGTTGTCCAGGATCAGGCCAAAGGTTCTTAGCGCTCTGGGAGGAGGACACAATGGAGTTGTCAACCGTGATGGCGAGATCATGGAACGGGCAGTCCTTCCCCGGACTGATATATTAACCGTCTAATTCGAAAAGACAGGAATGTAAACTGAGGTCAAACACAAAAAGGAGACCAGTATAGGTCATAATAATGATAAAATAAGATGACTAACACTTTGTACCCGTCACGCAACATGCCCGTTGGCCAATATTGACCCACTTAAGATAACATATATATATTTTTGGTAATACTATAACCATAATACAGAATGATATGTTTGGACTATAATCCTGCTTAATCTAGTACAATAATGATGTAACTCAAAAGATAAATTATGGGCAGCATTTGTAGCATAAACACTCAATGAGACTGTTACTCACAACATGGGGAGTTATATCACCCTAGAGAAAATATTAGTCCATCCATGATTGACCACTGACACCATGCAGATCTTCTCAACCGATATTTTGGCATTGAATAATTAGTTAGAATATAGTTGGAGCTACACAACCTCTTTAGCTGCTCCTCACCACTTTGTCGCCGGAAGTCCTTACAGTTAGCTTATGATGTTATTCTAAAGCATCTTTTCCAATTGAAACTTGTGTTTAATGCAAGGACAACAAAATGTATGGTTTTCTCTTCCCTCAATGTAAACAGATGGAGTCACTTGCAGATTTTAACTATAAAAGGCCAGCAAATTGATAGGGTCACCTCCTGTTATGACCGTCGTATGAATAATTGGACCAAGGTGCAGCGTGAGTAGAGTTCCACATTTTAATGATAGTGAAACTTCATAAACAACAAAGATATAACAATCGTGAAATACGTAGCGCACATAAGCAATCACACAAAACAATATCCCACATAGCAGGTGGGAAAAAGGACACACTAAGTATGATCCTCAATTAGAGGTAACGATTATCAGCTGAATCCATTTGGGAACCATACACACACACCAACATAGAAATATAATACCTAGAAACACTCCTAGTCACGCCCTGACCTATTAGTACAGTACCCCCCCCAAAGGTGCGGACGCCAACCGCAAAACCTGAAACTAGATGGGGACGTAGAACCCGCTCGGACCGCGGATCCGGCCATGGAGCCGGGCTGAACGCCGTGCCCTGTCTGGGCATCGGCGCAGTGGAAGGCTCCGGCCATGGCACCGGCACAGGAAGCTCCGGGCCGTGGACCGTCACTGGAAGCTCTGGACTGCGGACCGTCACTGGAAGCTCTGAACTGTGGACCGTCACTGGAAGCTCTGGACTGTGGACCGTCACTGGAAGCTCTGGACTGTGGACCGTCGCTGGAGGCTCTGGACTGTGAACCATCGCTGGAAGCTCTGGACTGTGAACCATCGCTGGAAGCTCTGGACTGTGGACCGTCGCTGGAAGCTCTGGACTGTGAACCATCGCTGGAAGCTCTGGACTGTGGACCGTCGCTGGAAGCGCTGGACTGTGGACCGTCGCTGGAAGCTCTGGACTGTGGACCGTCGCTGGAAGCTCTGGACTGTGGACCGTCGCTGGAAGCTCTGGACTGTGGACCGTCGCTGGAAGCTCTGGACTGTGGACCGTCACTGGAAGCTCTGGACTGTGGACCGTCACTGGAAGCTCTGGACTGTGGACCATCGCTGGAGGCTCTGGACTGTGGACCGTCACTGGAAAGTCTGGACTGTGAACCGTCGCTGGAGATGCCTGACTGTAAACACGCACTGGAGGACGAGTGCGGGGTGCCGGCACAGGTTGCACCGGACTGATGACACACTCTTCAGGGCGAGTGCGGGGAGCCGGCACAGGACGTACCGGGCTGAGAATGCGCTCTTCAGGGTGATTGCGCTGCAGAATACACCTAACTAATATCTCTCTTATCTCCCTCTTCACACTGCTCCATCGACTCCCCGACGGTCTCTGCTGGCACTCTCCTCGGCTCTACCGACCGCCCCTTGTGCCTCCCCCCAAAAGAATCATGGGGTTTCTGTGGCCGCGGACCCCAGGGTCGTCGCTGTCCTCCTATACTCCTTGACTACTCCCGCCAAGGAAGGGTCTCGCATCCACTCATTATTTTCTCCCATGTCCAGCTCTCCTTTTCCTCCATGGACGCTGGTTGGTCCTGTAGTGGTGGGATATTCTGTCACGTTCGTAATAATGAGTGAACCAAAGCGCAGCATGAGTAGAGTTGCACATATTTATAGAGGTGAAACTTCAAACAACAAATAAATAAACAAATGTGCAGTTCGTAGCGCACATAGCACTAAACAAAAACAATATTCCACAACGCAGGTGGGAAAAGGACCACACTAAGGATGATCGCCAACTGGAGGCAACAAACATCAGCTGCCTCCAATTGGGAACCATACTCACACCAACATAGAAATGAAAGACTAGAACACCCCCTAGTCACGCCCTGACCGAAAAAACCATAGAGAACGCCGAGGGCGTGACATATAAACAGCTAGGTTCCAGTCATTAATGAGAACCAGCTAGGTTCCAGTCCTCCAGGAGAACCAGCTAGCTTCCAGTCCTTAATTAGAACCAGCTAGGTTCCAGTCCTTAATTAGAACCAGCTAGATTCCAGTCCTCCAGGAGAACCAGCTAGTTGCCAGTACTCCAGTAGAACCAGCTAGTTGCCAGTACTCCAGTAGAACCAGCTAGGTTCCAGTCATTCAAGAGGACCAGCTAGGTTCCAGTCCTCCAGTAGAACCAGCTGGGTTCTAGTTCTTCAGGAGAACCAGCTAGGTTCCAGTCATCCAAAATAACCAGCTACGTTCCACTCCTCCAGTTGAACCAGCTAGGTTCCACTCCTCCACTAGAACCAGCTAGGTTCTAATTCTTCAGGAGAACCAGCTAGGTTACAGTTATCCAAAATAACCAGCTAGGGTCCAGTCCTCCAGTTGAACCAGCTAGGTTCCAGTCCTTAATTAGAACCAGCTAACTTCCAGTCCTCCAGCAGAACCAGCTAGTTGCCAGTACTCCAGTAGAACCAGCTAGTTGCCAGTACTCCAGTAGAACCAGCTAGGTTCCAGTCATTCAAGAGGACCAGCTAGGTTCCAGTCATCCAAGAGACCCAGCTAGGTTCCAGTCATCCAAGAGACTCAGCTAGGTTCCAGTCATCCAAGAGAACCAGCTAGGTTCCTGTCCTCCTGGAGAAGCAGCTAATTTCCAGTCATCCAAGAGATCCAGCTAGATTCCAGTATTTAAATATAACCAGATGGGTTCCAGTCCTCCCAGAGAAACATATAGGTTCCAGTTCTTAATTTGAACCAGCTGGATCCAGACCTTTAGTAGAACCAGCCAACTTTCAGTCCTCCAGGAAAACCAGCTAGGTTCCAGTCCTCCAGCAGAACCAGCTACATTCCAGTCCTTCAGTAGAACCAGCTACAATCCAGTCCTCCAGGAGAACAAGGTAGGTTCAGGTGTTGGATAGTTCTAACTAGTTTCCAGGTGTTGGTTTCAGGGGCCTCTTCTCAACCATGAATAACTTTCAAACTAAATTCTGGCTTGCGTGGAGATTCTTGAATTTGTGGCGGGTCCTTGGAGAACCAGCTAGCTTCCAGTCCTTAATTAGAACTATCTAGATTCCAGTCCTCCAATAGCAACAGCTGGGATCCAGTCATCCCGGAGAACCATATAGGCTCCAGTCCACAATTAGAACCAGCTAGATTCCAGTAATCCAGTAGAACCAGCTAGTTTCCAGTTCTTAAGTAGAACCAGCTAGGTTCCTGTCCTTCAGTAGAACCAGCTAGGTTCCAGTTCTTCAGGAGAACCAGCTAGGTTCCAATCCTCCAGGAGAACCAGATATGTTCCAGTCATCTTTGAGAACAAGGTATGTTCCAGTCATCCAAGAGAGCCAGCTAGGTTCCAGCCATAGATTATAACCAGCTTGGTTCATGTCCTCCAGAACAAGCTAGGTTCCAGTCCCTAATTAGAACAAGCAAGGTTCATGTCCTCCAGGAGAAACAGCTTGGTTCCAGTCTTCAAGGAGAACAAGCTAGGTTGCAGTCATCCAGGATAACCAACTGGGTTCCAGTGCTCCAGGAGAACCAGCAAGGTTGCAATGCTCCAGTAGAACCAGCTAGGTTCCAGTCCTTAATTAGAACCAGTTAGTTTCCAGTCCTTAATTTGAACCACCTAGGTTCAAGTTCTTCAGTAGAACCAGCTAGGTTCCAGTCATTCAGTAGAACCTGCAAGTTTCCAGTCCTCCAGTCGAACTAGCTAGGTTTCAGTCATCCAGTTGACCTAGGTAAAGGTCCTTCAGTAGAACCACCTAGGCTCCAGTCCTTCAGTAGAACCAACTAGGTTCCAGTAATCAAGGAGAACCAGCTATGTCCCAGTCCTCCAGGAGAACCAGCTAGTTACCAGTTATCCATGAGAACCAGCTTGGTTCCAGTCATCCAGTTGAACCAGCTACGTTCCAGTTCTTCAGGACAAGCAGCTTGGTTCCAGTCATCCAAAAGATCCAGCTAGATTCCAGTCATCCAAGAGAACCATCTAGGTTCCAGTCATCCAAGAGAACCAGCTAGTTTACAGACCTCCAGGAGAACCAGCTAGATACCAGTCATTCAAGAGTACCAGCTTGGTTACAGTCTTCCAAGAGATCCAGCTAGGTTCCAGTCATCCGATAGAACCAGCTAGTTTCCAGTCCTCCAGTAGAACCAGCTAGGATTCAGTCCTCCAGTTGAACCAGCTAGGTATAGGTCCTTCACTAGAACCAATTAGGTTCCAGTACTCAAGGAGAACCAGTTAGGTTCCAGTCATTCAAGAGTTCCAGCTAGTTTCCAGTCATCCAAGAGATCCAGCTAGGTTCCAGTCATCCAGTATAACCAGCTATGTTCCGGGTCCTTCAGGAGAACCAGCTAGCTTCCAGTCCTTAATTAGAACCAGCTGGGTTACAGTCCTCCCGGAGAACCATGTAGGTTCCAGTCCTTTATTTTAACCAGCTAGCTTCCAGTCCTTAATTAGAACCACATAACTTTCAGTCCTCCAGGAGAACCAGCTTGGTTCAATTACTACCAGGAAAACCACCTAGGTTCCAGGACTACAGTAGAACCAGCTACAATCCAGTCCTCCAGGACAACTAGGAAGGTTCAGGTGTTGGTATCAAGGGCCTTGTATCAATCATGAATAACTTTCAAAAGGAATCTTGACTCGCGTGGAAATTCGCGTGGCGGATCCTCCAGTAGAACCAGCTGGATTCCAGTCCTCCCGAAGAACCATATAGGTTCCAGTCCTTAATTAGAACCAGCTAGAATCCAGTAATCCAGTAGAACCAACTAGGTTCCAGTCCTTAATTAAAACCAGCTAGGTTCCAGTACTCCAGGAGAACCAGCTAACTTCCAGTCCTCCAAGAGAACCATCTAGGTTCCAGTTCTCCAGGAGAACCAAGATTACCAGCTAGTTTATAGTCATCCAAGAGTCCCAGCTAGGTTCAAATCCTCAAGGAAAACCATCTATGTTCCAGTCCAACAGTAGAGCCAGCTAGGTTCCACACCTTCAATAGAACCAGCTAGGTTCCAGTGATTCAGTAGAACCAGTTAGGCACCAGTCCTTCAGTTGAACCAACTAGGTTCCAGTACTCAAGGAGAACAACATAGGATCCAGTACTCTGGGAGAACCAGCTAGGTTCCAGTCCTCCAGGAGAACCAGCTAGTTACCAGTCGTCCAAATGAACCAGCTAGTTACCAGTCGTCCAAGAGGCAAAGCTAGGTTCCAGTCATTCAGTGGAACCAGCTAGTTTCCAGTCCTACAGTAGGACCAGCTAGGTTCCATACATCCAAGAGACCCAGCTAGGTTCCATACATCCAAGAGACCCAGCTAGGTTCCAAGCCTCCAGGAGAACCAGCTAGTTACCAGTACTCCAGGAGAACCAGCTAGGTTCCAGTCATCCAAGAGAACCAGCTAGGTTCCAGTCATCCAAGAGAACCAGCTAGGTTCCAGTCATCCAAGAGATCCAGCTAGGTTGCAGTATTTAAATTTAACCATCTAGGATCCAGTCGTCCAGGAGAAGCAGGTAGGTTCCAGTCTTCCAGGAGAACCATCTAGGCTCCAGTCCTCCTCGAAAACCAGCTAGGTTCTAGTCCGTCAGTAGAACCAGCTTGGTTCCAGTCCTCCAGGAGATCCAGCTAGGTTCCAGTCCTGCAGGACAACCAGCTAGTTTCCAGTCCTTCAGTAGAACCATCTAGATTCCAGCCCTTCAGTAGAACCAGCTAGGTTACAGTCTTTCAGGACAACCAGCTAGGTTTCAGATGTTGGATAGAACCAAGTAGGTTCCTGGTGTTAGAAACATATATTTTATTGGTGTTGTGTAGTGTCAGCTAGGTTCCAGCTGTTGGGTAGATCCGGCTAGGTTTTAAGTGTTGGGTAGAACCAGCTAGGTTCCAGTCTTGGGTAGAACCAGCTAGGTTCCAGTCCTTCAGTAGAACCAACTAGGTTACAATCCTTCAGGAGAAATGGCTAGTTTCCACATTTTTAGGAGAACCAGCTAGTTTCTATAAGTTGGATAGAACCAGCTGGGTTCCCTATGTTGGGTGGAACAAGCTAGGTTGTTGGTGTTTTGTAGAACCAGCTAGGTTACGGGTGTTGACTAGAGCCAGTTATGTTCTAGGTGTTGGTTAGAACCAGCTAGTTTCCAGGTGTTGGGTAAAACAGATAGCTTCCAGTCCTTCATTGGAACCAACTGGTTTCCAGTCCTTCAGTACAACCTGCTAAGTTCCATTCTTTGAGTAGAACCAGCTATGTTCCAATCCTTCAGTAGAACGAGCTAGGTTCAAGATGTTGGATAGAACTAGCTAGTTTCCAGGTGTTGGGTAGAACCAGCTAGGTTTGTGGTGTTGGGTAGAACCTGCTAGCTTCCAGGTATTGGGTAGAACCTGCTTGTTTCCAGGTGTTGGCTAGGTTTTAGGGTTCTCTTATCAACCATGCGTACCTTTCTAACTCAGTTCTGGCTTGCGTGGAGATTCTAGAATTTGCTTAGCAAATTTTGTGGGGGATTTTTTAAACTTTTGCATGCAACATATATGCATGCTTTCATTGATAAATATATATATTTGAGTATAAAATTTGAGTATAAAAGAAAGCACAATGGCAAATTTGATCGCATGTCTCTAGAGGTGTGGGCAGAATGTTTGAATTTTTTCAGTGACTTAAAATAAAATGCCGCCTATAGCAAGTTCTAAACATTCATTGTCTATGGAACATTTAAAAATGCTGCCTTCAGCCCAAACTTCTATGCAAAATACAAATTGTTTTTCAATATTTGCTTGCAATACAATTGATCAACCACTAGATGGTGTGCATGCACATGGTTTGTCTTTTCACAGTTCCCAAATCCAGAACATATTCAAGAAAGCGTACAATATTATATAGAGCCAATATTGCATGGAACTTCCTTCCATCTCATATTGTTCAAATGAACAGCAAACCTGGTTTCAAAAAACAGATAAAGCAACACCTCACGGCACAACGCCTCTCCCTATTTGACCTAGATAGTTTGTGTGTATTGATGTAGGCTATGTGTGCCGTTTCTATATTTTTGTAATTCTGTCTGAGCTGTTCTTGTCTATTAATGTTCTGTATCATGTAATGTTTCATGTTTTGTGTGGACCCCAGGAAGTGTAGCTGCTTTCACAAACAACTAATGGGGATCTAATGTAAATCATCTCTGTAGTTATCTCTAGTCATAGAATTACATATGTCATGTATACCATCTCTATTGTTTTCAGTTTAGGGGTTTAGGTTTGCACTCTGTTGTATTTATTTAGGAGTTTCAGTTGGGTTTAGTTAGTGGTTTAGATTTGGTCTCTGTTGGGTTTAGTTAGTGGTTTAGATTTGGTCTCTGTTGGGTTTAGTTAGTGGTTTAGATATGGTCTCTGTTGGGTTTAGTTAGTGGTTTAGATATGGTCTCTGTTGGGTTTAGTTAGTGGTTTAGATTTGGTCTCTGTTGGGTTTAGTTAGTGGTTTAGATTTGGTCTCTGTTGGGTTTAGTTAGTGGTTTAGATTTAGTCTCTGTTGGGTTTAGTTAGTGGTTTAGATTTAGTCTCTGTTGGGTTTAGTTAGTGGTTTAGATTTGGTCTCTGTTGGGTTTAGTTAGTGGTTTAGATTTGGTCTCTGTTGGGTTTAGTTAGTGGTTTAGATTTGGTCTCTGTTGGGTTTAGTTAGTGGTTTAGATTTAGTCTCTGTTGGGTTTAGTTAGTGGTTTAGATTTGGTCTCTGTTGGGTTTAGTTAGTGGTTTAGATTTGGTCTCTGTTGGGTTTAGTTAGTGGTTTAGATTTGGTCTCTGTTGGGTTTAGTTAGTGGTTTAGATTTAGTCTCTGTTGGGTTTAGTTAGTGGTTTAGATTTGGTCTCTGTTGGGTTTAGTTAGTGGTTTAGATTTGGTCTCTGTTGGGTTTAGTTAGTGGTTTAGATTTGGTCTCTGTTGGGTTTAGTTAGTGGTTTAGATTTGGTCTCTGTTGGGTTTAGTTAGTGGTTTAGATTTGGTCTCTGTTGGGTTTAGTTAGTGGTTTAGATTTGGTCTCTGTTGGGTTTAGTTAGTGGTTTAGATTGGGTCTCTGTTGGGTTTAGTTAGTGGTTTAGATTTAGTCTCTGTTGGGTTTAGTTAGTGGTTTAGATTTAGTCTCTGTTGGGTTTAGTTAGTGGTTTAGATTTGGTCTCTGTTGGGTTTAGTTAGTGGTTTAGATTTGGTCTCTGTTGGGTTTAGTTAGTGGTTTAGATTTGGTCTCTGTTGGGTTTAGTTAGTGGTTTAGATTTGGTCTCTGTTGGGTTTAGTTAGTGGTTTAGATTTAGTCTCTGTTGGGTTTAGTTAGTGGTTTAGATTTAGTCTCTGTTGGGTTTAGTTAGTGGTTTAGATTTGGTCTCTGTTGGGTTTAGTTAGTGGTTTAGATTTGGTCTCTGTTGGGTTTAGTTAGTGGTTTAGATTTGGTCTCTGTTGGGTTTAGTTAGTGGTTTAGATTTAGTCTCTGTTGGGTTTAGTTAGTGGTTTAGATTTGGTCTCTGTTGGGTTTAGTTAGTGGTTTAGATTTGGTCTCTGTTGGGTTTAGTTAGTGGTTTAGATTTGGTCTCTGTTGGGTTTAGTTAGTGGTTTAGATTTAGTCTCTGTTGGGTTTAGTTAGTGGTTTAGATTTGGTCTCTGTTGGGTTTAGTTAGTGGTTTAGATTTGGTCTCTGTTGGGTTTAGTTAGTGGTTTAGATTTGGTCTCTGTTGGGTTTAGTTAGTGGTTTAGATTTGGTCTCTGTTGGGTTTAGTTAGTGGTTTAGATTTGGTCTCTGTTGGGTTTAGTTAGTGGTTTAGATTTGGTCTCTGTTGGGTTTAGTTAGTGGTTTAGATTGGGTCTCTGTTGGGTTTAGTTAGTGGTTTAGATTTAGTCTCTGTTGGGTTTAGTTAGTGGTTTAGATTTGGTCTCTGTTGGGTTTAGTTAGTGGTTTAGATTTGGTCTCTGTTGGGTTTAGTTAGTGGTTTAGATTTGGTCTCTGTTGGGTTTAGTTAGTGGTTTAGATTTAGTCTCTGTTGGGTTTAATTAGCGATATAGGTTTTGTTCAGTAAAGCAGACCCTTAAAGTTGATGATGTGGTTGTTACTGACAAGAAGCACATGGCTGAGCTCTTTAATCACCACTTCGTTAAGTCAGGATTCCTATTTGACTCAGCCATGCCTCCTTGCCCGTCCAACATGTCCTCATCTCCCTTCTAACGCTACTAGTCCTGATGCTCCTCCCTCTTTCCCCTGCCCCGCTACAAAGTTTCTCCCTGCAGGCAGTCACTGAGTCAGAGGGGCTAGAGGAGCTCCTGAAACTTGACCCCAAAACAACATCTGGGTCAGATGGTTTAGACCCTTTCTTCTTTAAGGTTGCTGCCCCCTATCATCACCAAGCCTGTCTCTCCTCTCTTCTTTAAGGTTGCTGCCCCCCTATCACCACCAAGCCCTGTCTCTCCTCTCTTCTTTAAGGTTGCTGCCCCCCTATCATCACCAAGCCCTGTCTCTCCTCTCTTCTTTAAGGTTGCTGCCCCCCTATCACCACCAAGCCCTGTCTCTCCTTTCTTCTTTAAGGTTGCTGCCCCCCTATCACCACCAAGCCCTGTCTCTCCTGTCTTCTTTAAGGTTGCTGCCCCCCTATCACCACCAAGCCCTGTCTCTCCTTTCTTCTTTAAGGTTGCTGCCCCCCTATCATCACCAAGCCTGTCTCTGACCTGTTTAACCTGTCTCTCCTTTCTTCTTTAAGGTTGCTGCCCCCCTATCATCACCAAGCCCTGTCTCTCCTGTCTTCTTTAAGGTTGCTGCCCCCCTATCACCACCAAGCCCTGTCTCTCCTTTCTTCTTTAAGGTTGCTGCCCCCCTATCATCACCAAGCCTGTCTCTCCTTTCTTCTTTAAGGTTGCTGCCCCCCTATCATCACCAAGCCTGTCTCTGACCTGTTTAACCTGTCTCTCCTTTCTTCCTCGGATGGGGCCACAGTGTCTCCTGACCCCTCCTGTCTCAGCCTCCAGTATTTATGCTGCATTAGTTTATGTGTCGGGGGGCTAGGGTCAGTTTGTTATATCTGGAGTACTTCTCCTGTCCTATTCGGTGTCCTGTGTGAATCTAAGTGTGCGTTCTCTAATTCTCTCCTTCTCTCTTTCTTTCTCTCTCTCGGAGGACCTGAGCCCTAGGACCATGCCCCAGGACTACCTGACATGATGACTCCTTGCTGTCCCCAGTCCACCTGGCCATGCTGCTGCTCCAGTTTCAACTGGCCTGGGCCCTAGGACCATGTCCCAGGACTACCTGACATGATGACTCCTTGCTGTCCCCAGTCCACCTGGCCATGCTGCTGCTCCAGTTTCAACTGTTCTGCCTTACTATTATTCAACCATGCTGGTCATTTATGAACATTTGAACATCTTGGCCACGTTCTGTTATAATCTCCACCCGGCACAGCCAGAAGAGGACTGGCCACCCCACATATGCTCTCTCTAATTCTCTCTTTCTTTTTCTCTCTCTCTCGGAGGACCTGAGCCCTAGGACCGTGCCCCAGGACTACCTGACATGATGACTCCTTGCTGTCCCCAGTCCACCTGACTGTGCTGCTGCTCCAGTTTAAACTGTTCTGCCTTATTATTATTCGACCATGCTGGTCATTTATGAACATTTGAACATCTTGGTCATGTTCTGTTATAATCTCTACCCGGCACAGCCAGAAGAGGACTGGCCACCCCACATAGCCTGGTTCCTCTCTAGGTTTCTTCCTAGGTTTTGGCCTTTCTAGGGAGTTTTTCCTAGCCACCGTGCTTTTACCCCTGCATTGTTTGCCGTTTGGGGTTTTAGGCTGGGTTTCTGTACAGCACTTTGAGATATCAGCTGATGTACGAAGGGCTATATAAATAAATTTGATTTGATTTGATTTGATTCTTTAAGGTTGCTGCCCCCCTATCATCACCAAGCCTGTCTCTCCTTTCTTCTTTAAGGTTGCTGCCCCCCTATCACCACCAAGCCCTGTCTCTCCTTTCTTCTTTAAGGTTGCTGCCCCCCTATCATCACCAAGCCCTGTCTCTCCTTTCTTCTTTAAGGTTGCTGCCCCCCTATCATCACCAAGCCTGTCTCTCCTTTCTTCTTTAAGGTTGCTGCCCCCCTATCACCACCAAGCCCTGTCTCTCCTTTCTTCTTTAAGGTTGCTGCCCCCCTATCATCACCAAGCCCTGTCTCTCCTTTAAGGTTGCTGCCCCCCTATCATCACCAAGCCTGTCTCTCCTTTCTTCTTTAAGGTTGCTGCCCCCCTATCATCACCAAGCCTGTCTCTCCTTTCTTCTTTAAGGTTGCTGCCCCTATCATCACCAAGCCTGTCTCTGACCTGTTTAACCTGTCTCTCCTTTCTTCTTTAAGGTTGCTGCCCCCCTATCATCACCAAGCCCTGTCTCTCCTTTCTTCTTTAAGGTTGCTGCCCCCCTATCATCACCAAGCCTGTCTCTCCTCTCTTCTTTAAGGTTGCTGCCCCTATCATCACCAAGCCTGTCTCTGACCTGTTTAACCTGTCTCTCCTTTCTTCTTTAAGGTTGCTGCCCCCCTATCACCACCAAGCCCTGTCTCTCCTCTCTTCTTTAAGGTTGCTGCCCCCCTATCATCACCAAGCCTGTCTCTGACCTGTTTAACCTGTCTCTCCTTTCTTCTTTAAGGTTGCTGCCCCCCTATCATCACCAAGCCATGTCTCTGACCTTTTTAACCTGTCTCTCCTTTCTTCTTTAAGGTTGCTGCCCCCCTATCATCACCAAGCCTGTCTCTGACCTGTTTAACCTGTCTCTCCTTTCTTCTTTAAGGTTGCTGCCCCCTATCATCACCAAGCCCTGTCTCTCCTTTCTTCTTTAAGGTTGCTGCCCCCCTATCATCACCAAGCCCTGTCTCTCCTGTCTTCTTTAAGGTTGCTGCCCCCCTATCATCACCAAGCCCTGTCTCTCCTTTCTTCTTTAAGGTTGCTGCCCCCCTATCATCACCAAGCCCTGTCTCTCCTTTCTTCCTCGGATGGGGCCACAGTGTCTCCTGACCCCTCCTGTCTCAGCCTCCAGTATTTATGCTGCATTAGTTTATGTGTCGGGGGGCTAGGGTCAGTTTGTTATATCTGGAGTACTTCTCCTGTCCTATTCGGTGTCCTGTGTGAATCTAAGTGTGCGTTCTCTAATTCTCTCCTTCTCTCTTTCTTTCTCTCTCTCGGAGGACCTGAGCCCTAGGACCATGCCCCAGGACTACCTGACATGATGACTCCTTGCTGTCCCCAGTCCACCTGGCCATGCTGCTGCTCCAGTTTCAACTGGCCTGGGCCCTAGGACCATGTCCCAGGACTACCTGACATGATGACTCCTTGCTGTCCCCAGTCCACCTGGCCATGCTGCTGCTCCAGTTTCAACTGTTCTGCCTTACTATTATTCAACCATGCTGGTAATTTATGAACATTTGAACATCTTGGCCACGTTCTGTTATAATCTCCACCCGGCACAGCCAGAAGAGGACTGGCCACCCCACATATGCTCTCTCTAATTCTCTCTTTCTTTCTCTCTCTCTCGGAGGACCTGAGCCCTAGGACCGTGCCCCAGGACTACCTGACATGATGACTCCTTGCTGTCCCCAGTCCACCTGACTGTGCTGCTGCTCCAGTTTAAACTGTTCTGCCTTATTATTATTCGACCATGCTGGTCATTTATGAACATTTGAACATCTTGGTCATGTTCTGTTATAATCTCTACCCGGCACAGCCAGAAGAGGACTGGCCACCCCACATAGCCTGGTTCCTCTCTAGGTTTCTTCCTAGGTTTTGGCCTTTCTAGGGAGTTTTTCCTAGCCACTAGGGCTTTTACCCCTGCATTGTTTGCCGTTTGGGGTTTTAGGCTGGGTTTCTGTACAGCACTTTGAGATATCAGCTGATGTACGAAGGGCTATATAAATAAATTTGATTTGATTTGATTTGATTCTTTAAGGTTGCTGCCCCCCTATCATCACCAAGCCTGTCTCTCCTTTCTTCTTTAAGGTTGCTGCCCCCCTATCATCACCAAGCCCTGTCTCTCCTTTCTTCTTTAAGGTTGCTGCCCCCCTATCATCACCAAGCCTGTCTCTCCTTTCTTCTTTAAGGTTGCTGCCCCCCTATCACCACCAAGCCCTGTCTCTCCTTTCTTCTTTAAGGTTGCTGCCCCCCTATCATCACCAAGCCCTGTCTATCCTTTAAGGTTGCTGCCCCCCTATCATCACCAAGCCTGTCTCTGACCTGTTTAACCTGTCTCTCCTTTCTTCTTTAAGGTTGCTGCCCCCCTATCATCACCAAGCCTGTCTCTGACCTGTTTAACCTGTCTCTCCTTTCTTCTTTAAGGTTGCTGCCCCCCTATCATCACCAAGCCTGTCTCTCCTCTCTTCTTTAAGGTTGCTGCCCCTATCATCACCAAGCCTGTCTCTGACCTGTTTAACCTTTCTCTCCTTTCTTCTTTAAGGTTGCTGCCCCCCTATCACCACCAAGCCCTGTCTCTCCTCTCTTCTTTAAGGTTGCTGCCCCCCTATCATCACCAAGCCTGTCTCTGACCTGTTTAACCTGTCTCTCCTTTCTTCTTTAAGGTTGCTGCCCCCCTATCATCACCAAGCCCTGTCTCTGACCTTTTTAACCTGTCTCTCCTTTCTTCTTTAAGGTTGCTGCCCCCCTATCATCACCAAGCCTGTCTCTGACCTGTTTAACCTGTCTCTCCTTTCTTCTTTAAGGTTGCTGCCCCCCTATCATCACCAAGCCCTGTCTCTCCTTTCTTCTTTAAGGTTGCTGCCCCCCTATCATCACCAAGCCCTGTCTCTCCTGTCTTCTTTAAGGTTGCTGCCCCCCTATCATCACCAAGCCCTGTCTCTCCTTTCTTCCTCGGATGGGGCCACAGTGTCTCCTGACCCCTCCTGTCTCAGCCTCCAGTATTTATGCTGCATTAGTTTATGTGTCGGGGGCTAGGGTCAGTTTGTTATATCTGAGTACTTCTCCTGTCCTATTCGGTGTCCTGTGTGAATCTAAGTGTGCGTTCTCTAAGCCTCTCCTTCTCTCTTTCTTTCTCTCTCTCGGAGGACCTGAGCCCTAGGACCATGCCCCAGGACTACCTGACATGATGACTCCTTGCTGTCCCCAGTCCACCTGGCCATGCTGCTGCTCCAGTTTCAACTGGCCTGGGCCCTAGGACCATGTCCCAGGACTACCTGACATGATGACTCCTTGCTGTCCCCAGTCCACCTGGCCATGCTGCTGCTCCAGTTTCAACTGTTCTGCCTTACTATTATTCAACCATGCTGGTAATTTATGAACATTTGAACATCTTGGCCACGTTCTGTTATAATCTCCACCCGGCACAGCCAGAAGAGGACTGGCCACCCCACATATGCTCTCTCTAATTCTCTCTTTCTTTCTCTCTCTCTCGGAGGACCTGAGCCCTAGGACCGTGCCCCAGGACTACCTGACATGATGACTCCTTGCTGTCCCCAGTCCACCTGACTGTGCTGCTGCTCCAGTTTAAACTGTTCTGCCTTATTATTATTCGACCATGCTGGTCATTTATGAACATTTGAACATCTTGGTCATGTTCTGTTATAATCTCTACCCGGCACAGCCAGAAGAGGACTGGCCACCCCACATAGCCTGGTTCCTCTCTAGGTTTCTTCCTAGGTTTTGGCCTTTCTAGGGAGTTTTTCCTAGCCACCGTGCTTTTACCCCTGCATTGTTTGCCGTTTGGGGTTTTAGGCTGGGTTTCTGTACAGCACTTTGAGATATCAGCTGATGTACGAAGGGCTATATAAATAAATTTGATTTGATTTGATTTGATTCTTTAAGGTTGCTGCCCCCCTATCATCACCAAGCCTGTCTCTCCTTTCTTCTTTAAGGTTGCTGCCCCCCTATCATCACCAAGCCTGTCTCTCCTTTAAGGTTGCTGCCCCCTATCATCACCAAGCCTGTCTCTCCTTTCTTCTTTAAGGTTGCTGCCCCTATCATCACCAAGCCTGTCTCTGACCTGTTTAACCTGTCTCTCCTTTCTTCTTTAAGGTTGCTGCCCCCCTATCATCACCAAGCCCTGTCTCTCCTTTCTTCTTTAAGGTTGCTGCCCCCCTATCATCACCAAGCCTGTCTCTCCTCTCTTCTTTAAGGTTGCTGCCCCTATCATCACCAAGCCTGTCTCTGACCTGTTTAACCTGTCTCTCCTTTCTTCTTTAAGGTTGCTGCCCCCCTATCACCACCAAGCCCTGTCTCTCCTCTCTTCTTTAAGGTTGCTGCCCCCCTATCATCACCAAGCCTGTCTCTGACCTGTTTAACCTGTCTCTCCTTTCTTCTTTAAGGTTGCTGCCCCCCTATCATCACCAAGCCCTGTCTCTGACCTTTTTAACCTGTCTCTCCTTTCTTCTTTAAGGTTGCTGCCCCCCTATCATCACCAAGCCTGTCTCTGACCTGTTTAACCTGTCTCTCCTTTCTTCTTTAAGGTTGCTGCCCCCCTATCATCACCAAGCCCTGTCTCTCCTTTCTTCTTTAAGGTTGCTGCCCCCCTATCATCACCAAGCCCTGTCTCTCCTTTCTTCTTTAAGGTTGCTGCCCCCTATCATCACCAAGCCCTGTCTCTCCTGTCTTCTTTAAGGTTGCTGCCCCCTATCATCACCAAGCCCTGTCTCTCCTTTCTTCTTTCTTCTTTAAGGTTGCTGCCCCCTATCATCACCAAGCCCTGTCTCTCCTTTCTTCTTTAAGGTTGCTGCCCCCCTATCATCACCAAGCCCTGTCTCTCCTTTCTTCTTTAAGGTTGCTGCCCCCCTATCATCACCAAGCCTGTCTCTCCTTTCTTCTTTAAGGTTGCTGCCCCCCTATCATCACCAAGCCTGTCTCTCCTTTCTTCTTTAAGGTTGCTGCCCCTATCATCACCAAGCCTGTCTCTCCTTTCTTCTTTAAGGTTGCTGCCCCCCTATCATCACCAAGCCTGTCTCTCCTTTCTTCTTTAAGGTTGCTGCCCCCTATCACCACCAAGCCTGTCTCTCCTTTCTTCTTTAAGGTTGCTGCCCCCCTATCATCACTAAGCCTGTCTCTCCTTTCTTCTTTAAGGTTGCTGCCCCCTATCACCACCAAGCCTGTCTCTCCTTTCTTCTTTAAGGTTGCTGCCCCCCTATCATCACCAAGCCTGTCTCTCCTCTCTTCTTTAAGGTTGCTGCCCCCCTATCATCACCAAGCCTGTCTCTCCTTTCTTCTTTAAGGTTGCTGCCCCCCTATCATCACCAAGCCTGTCTCTCCTCTCTTCTTTAAGGTTGCTGCCCCCCTATCATCACCAAGCCTGTCTCTCCTTTAAGGTTGCTGCCCCTATCATCACCAAGCCTGTCTCTCCTTTCTTCTTTAAGGTTGCTGCCCCTATCACCGCCAAGCCTATCTCTGACCTGTTTAACCTGTTTTTCCTTTCTTGAGGTCCCCAGTGCTTGGAAGGCAGCCACAGTTCGTCCTTTATTTAAAGGGGGAGATCAATCTGATGTTAACTGTTAAAGGCCAATTTCTATTTTGCCCTTGTTGGAAAAACTGGCTTTCTAGATGTCTATAGTATTCTCTCTGGTAAGCAATCTGGTTTCCACTCAGGTTATGGATGTGTCACTGCAACCTTAAAAAGGTCCTCAATGATGTCACCATTGCCCTTGATTCTAAACAATGTTGTCCTGCTATTTTTATTGACTTGGCCAAAGCTTTTGATACGGTAGAATATTACATTACTTTGGGCCGGCTAAGGAGTATTGGTGTCTCTGAGGGGTCTTTGGTCTGGTTTGCTAACTACCTCTCTCACACAGAGTGCAGTGCATAACATCAGGAAATCTGCTGTCTCAGCCACTGCCTGTCACCAAGGGAGTACCCCAAGGCTCGATCCTAGGCCCCACACTCCTCTCAATTTCCATCAACATAGCTCAGGCAGTAGGAAGCTCTCTCATCCATTTATATGCAGATGATACAGTCTTATACTCAGCTGGCCCCTGCCCGGATGTTGTGTTAAACGCTCTACAACATAGATTTCTTAGTATCCAACAAGCTTTCTCTGCCCTTAACCTGGTTCTAAATACCTCCAAAACAAAGGTCATGTGGTTTGGTAAGAAGAATGCCCCTCTCCCCACAGGTGTGATTACTACCTCTAACTGTTTAGAGCTTGAAGTACTCACCTCATACAAGCACTTGGGAGTATGGCTAGACGGTACACTGTCCTTCTCTCAGCACATATTAAAGCTGCAGGCTAAAGTTAAATCTAGACTTGGTTTCCTCTATCGTAAATCGCTCCTCTTTCACCCCAGCTGCCAAACTAACCCTGATTCAGATGACCATCCTACCCGTGTGTAACAGTATAACTTTAGACCGTCCCCTCGCCCATACCCGGGCGCGAACCAGGGACCCTCTGCACACATCAACAACAGTCACCCACGAAGCATCGTTACCCATCGCTCCACAAAAGCCATGGCTCTTGCAGAGCAAGGGGAACTACTACTTCAAGGTCTCAGAGCAAGTGACGTCACCGATTGAAACGCTATTTAGCGCGCACCGCTAACTAAGCTAGCCGTTTCACATCCGTTACACGTGCTCGATTACGGAGACATAATCTATAGATCGGCAGGTTAGGGTGCTCGAGTGGCTAGATGTTCTTTACCTTTCGGCCATCAGATTTGCCACCATTGCTTCTTATAGGACACATCACTGCACTCTATACTCCTCTGTAAACTGGTCATCTCTGTATACCCGTCACAAGACCCACTGGTTGATGCTTATTTATAAAACCCTCTTAGGCCTCACTCCCCCCTATCTGAGATATCTACTGCAGCCCTGATCCTCCACATACAACACCCCTTCACTCCCCCCTATCTGAGATACCTACTGCAGCCCTCATCCTCCACATACAACACCTGTTCTGCCAGTCACATTCTGTTAAAGGTCCCCAAAGCACACACATCCCTGGGTTGCTCCTCTTTTCAGTTCGCTGCAGCTAGCGACTGGAACAAGCTGCAACAAACACTCAAACTGGACAGTTTTATCTCAATCTCTTCATTCAAAGACTCTTACTGACAGTTGTGGCTGCGTTGCGTGATGCATTGTTGTCTCTACCTTCTTGCCTTTTGTGCTGTTGTCTGTGCCCAATAATGTTTGTACCCTGTTTTGTGCTGCTACCATGTTGTGCTGATGCCATTTTGTTTTGCTACCATGTTGTTGACATGTTGTGCTGCTACCATGCTGTGTTGTCATGTTGTGTTGCTACCATGCTGTGTTGTCATGTTGTGTTGCTACCATGCTGTTGTCATGTTGTGTTGCTACCATGCTGTGTTGTCATGTTGTGCTGCTACCATGTTGTGTTGCTACCATGTTGTGTTGTCATGTTGTGTTGCTACCATGCTGTGTTGTCATGTTGTGTTGCTACCATGTTGTGTTGTCATGTTGTGTTGCTACCATGCTGTGTTATGTTGTGTTGCTGCCATGCTGTGTTGTCATGTTGTGTTGCTACCATGCTGTGTTGTCATGTTGTGTTGCTGCCATGCTGTGTTGTCATGTTGTGTTGCTACCATGCTGTGTTGTCATGTTGTGTTGCTACCATGGTGTGTTGTCATGTTGTGTTGCTACCATGGTGTGTTGTCATGTTGTGCTGCTACCATGCTGTGTTGTCATGTTGTGTTGCTACCATGCTGTGTTGTCATGTTGTGTTGCTACCATGTTGTGTTGTCATGTTGTGTTGCTACCATGCTGTGTTGTCATGTTGTGTTGCTACCATGTTGTGTTGTCATGTTGTGTTGCTGCCGTGCTGTGTTGTCATGTTGTGATGCTACCATGCTGTGTTGTCATGTTGTGTTGCTACCATGCTGTGTTGTCATGTTGTGTTGCTGCCATGCTGTGTTGTCATGTTGTGTTGCTACCATGCTGTGTTGTCATGTTGTGTTGCTACCATGCTGTGTTGTCATGTTGTGTTGCTGCCATGCTGTGTTGTCATGTTGTGTTGCTACCATGCTGTGTTGTCATGTTGTGTTGCTACCATGCTGTGTTATGTTGTGTTGCTGCCATGCTGTGTTATGTTGTGTTGCTACCATGCTATGTTGTCATGTTGTGTTGCTACCATGCTGTGTTGTCATGTTGTGTTGCTACCATGCTGTGTTGTCATGTTGTGCTGCTACCATGTTGTGTTGCTACCATGTTGTGTTGTCATGTTGTGTTGCTACCATGCTGTGGTGTCATGTTGTGTTGCTACCATGCTGTGGTGTCATGTTGTGTTGCTACCATGCTGTGTTGTCATGTTGTGTTGCTACCATGCTGTGTTGTCATGTTGTGTTGCTGCCATGCTGTGTTGTCATGTTGTGTTGCTACCATGCTGTGTTGTCATGTTGTGTTGCTGCCATGCTGTGTTGTCATGTTGTGTTGCTGCCATGCTGTGTTGTCATGTTGTGTTGCTACCATGCTGTGTTGTCATGTTGTGCTGCTACCATGCTGTGTTGTCATGTTGTGTTGCTACCATGCTGTGTTGTCATGTTGTGTTGCTACCATGGTGTGTTGTCATGTTGTGTTGCTGCCGTGCTGTGTTGTCATGTTGTGATGCTACCATGCTGTGTTGTCATGTTGTGTTGCTACCATGCTGTGTTGTCATGTTGTGTTGCTGCCATGCTGTGTTGTCATGTTGTGTTGCTACCATGCTGTGTTGTCATGTTGTGTTGCTACCATGCTGTGTTATGTTGTGTTGCTGCCATGCTGTGTTATGTTGTGTTGCTACCATGCTATGTTGTCATGTTGTGTTGCTACCATGTTGTTGACATGTTGTGTTGCTACCATGCTGTGTTGTCATGTTGTGTTGCTACCATGTTGTGTTGTCATGTTGTGTTGTGTTGCTACCATGCTTTGTTGTCTTAGGTCTCTCTTTATGTAGTGTTGTGTTGCTGCCATGCTGTGTTGTCTTAGGTCTCTCTTTATGTAGTGTTGTGTTGCTACCATGCTGTGTTGTCTTAGGTCTCTCTTTATGTAGTGTTGTGTTGCTACCATGCTGTGTTGTCTTAGGTCTCTCTTTATGTAGTGTTGTGTTGCTACCATGCTGTGTTGTCTTAGGTCTCTCTTTATGTAGTGTTGTGTTGCTACCATGCTGTGTTGTCATGTTGTGTTGCTACCATGCTGTGTTATGTTGTGTTGCTGCTATGTTGTCATGTTGTGTTGCTACCATGCTATGTTGTCATGTTGTGTTGCTACCATGTTGTTGACATGTTGTGTTGCTACCATGCTGTGTTGTCATGTTGTGTTGCTACCATGTTGTGTTGTCATGTTGTGTTGCTACCATGCTGTGTTGTCATGTTGTGTTGCTACCATGCTTTGTTGTCTTAGGTCTCTCTTTATGTAGTGTTGTGTTGCTGCCATGCTGTGTTGTCTTAGGTCTCTCTTTATGTAGTGTTGTGTTGCTACCATGCTGTGTTGTCTTAGGTCTCTCTTTATGTAGTGTTGTGTTGCTACCATGCTGTGTTGTCTTAGGTCTCTCTTTATGTAGTGTTGTGCTGCTACCATGCTGTGTTGTCTTAGGTCTCTCTTTATGTAGTGTTGTGTTGCTACCATGCTGTGTTGTCTTAGGTCTCTCTTTATGTAGTGTTGTGCTGCTACCATGCTGTGTTGTCTTAGGTCTCTCTTTATGTAGTGTTGTGCTGCTACCATGCTGTGTTGTCTAGGTCTCTCTTTATTAGGCTCCATGCTTTATGTAGTGTTGTGTTGCTACCATGCTGTGTTGTCTTAGGTCTCTCTTTATGTAGTGTTGTGTTGCTACCATGCTGTGTTGTCTTAGGTCTCTCTTTATGTAGTGTTGTGCTGCTGCCATGCTGTGTTGTCTTAGGTCTCTCTTTATGTAGTGTTGTGCTGCTACCATGCTGTGTTGTCTTAGGTCTCTCTTTATGTAGTGTTGTGCTGCTGCCATGCTGTGTTGTCTTAGGTCTCTCTTTATGTAGTGTTGTGCTGCTACCATGCTGTGTTGTCTTAGGTCTCTCTTTATGTAGTGTTGTGCTGCTGCCATGCTGTGTTGTCTTAGGTCTCTCTTTATGTAGTGTTGTGCTGCTGCCATGCTGTGTTGTCTCTCTTTATGTAGTGTTGTGCTGCTACCATGCTGTGTTGTCTTAGGTCTCTCTTTATGTAGTGTTGTGCTGCTACCATGCTGTGTTGTCTTAGGTCTCTCTTTATGTAGTGTTGTGCTGCTGCCATGCTGTGTTGTCTCTCTTTATGTAGTGTTGTGCTGCTACCATGCTGTGTTGTCTTAGGTCTCTCTTTATGTAGTGTTGTGTTGCTACCATGCTGTGTTGTCTCTCTTTATGTAGTGTTGTGCTGCTACCATGCTGTGTTGTCTTAGGTCTCTCTTTATGTAGTGTTGTGCTGCTACCATGCTGTGTTGTCTTAGGTCTCTCTTTATGTAGTGTTGTGCTGCTGCCATGCTGTGTTGTCTTAGGTCTCTCTTTATGTAGTGTTGTGCTGCTACCATGCTGTGTTGTCTCTCTTTATGTAGTGTTGTGCTGCTACCATGCTGTGTTGTCTCTCTTTATGTAGTGTTGTGCTGCTACCATGCTGTGTTGTCTCTCTTTATGTAGTGTTGTGCTGCTACCATGCTGTGTTGTCATGTTGTGTTGCTACCATGCTGTGTTGTCTCTCTTTATGTAGTGTTGTGCTGCTACCATGCTGTGTTGTCTCTCTTTATGTAGTGTTGTGCTGCTACCATGCTGTGTTGTCATGTTGTGCTGCTACCATGCTGTGTTGTCTCTCTTTATGTAGTGTTGTGCTGCTACCATGCTGTGTTGTCTCTCTTTATGTAGTGTTGTGTTGCTACCATGCTGTGTTGTCATGTTGTGTTGCTACCATGCTGTGTTGTCTCTCTTTATGTAGTGTTGTGCTGCTACCATGCTGTGTTGTCTCTCTTTATGTAGTGTTGTGTTGCTACCATGCTGTGTTGTCTCTCTTTATGTAGTGTTGTGTTGCTACCATGCTGTGTTGTCTCTCTTTATGTAGTGTTGTGTTGCTACCATGCTGTGTTGTCTTGCTACCATGCTGTGTTGTCTCTCTTTATGTAGTGTTGTGTTGCTACCATGCTGTGTTGTCTCTCTTTATGTAGTGTTGTGTTGCTACCATGCTGTGTTGTCTCTCTTTATGTAGTGTTGTGTTGCTACCATGCTGTGTTGTCTCTCTTTATGTAGTGTTGTGTTGCTACCATGCTGTGTTGTCTCTCTTTATGTAGTGTTGTGTTGCTACCATGCTGTGTTGTCATGTTGTGCTGCTACCATGCTGTGTTGTCTCTCTTTATGTAGTGTTGTGCTGCTAACATGCTGTGTTGTCTCTCTTTATGTAGTGTTGTGCTGCTGCCATGCTGTGTTGTCTTAGGTCTCTCTTTATGTAGTGTTGTGCTGCTGCCATGCTGTGTTGTCTCTCTTTATGTAGTGTTGTGCTGCTACCATGCTGTGTTGTCTCTCTTTATGTAGTGTTGTGCTGCTGCCATGCTGTGTTGTCTCTCTTTATGTAGTGTTGTGTTGCTACCATGCTGTGTTGTCATGTTGTGCTGCTACCATGCTGTGTTGTCTCTCTTTATGTAGTGTTGTGCTGCTACCATGCTGTGTTGTCTCTCTTTATGTAGTGTTGTGCTGCTGCCATGCTGTGTTGTCTTAGGTCTCTCTTTATGTAGTGTTGTGCTGCTGCCATGCTGTGTTGTCTCTCTTTATGTAGTGTTGTGCTGCTACCATGCTGTGTTGTCTCTCTTTATGTAGTGTTGTGCTGCTGCCATGCTGTGTTGTCTCTCTTTATGTAGTGTTGTGCTGCTACCATGCTGTGTTGTCTCTCTTTATGTAGTGTTGTGCTGCTACCATGCTGTGTTGTCTCTCTTTATGTAGTGTTGTGCTGCTACCATGCTGTGTTGTCTCTCTTTATGTAGTGTTGTGCTGCTACCATGCTGTGTTGTCTCTCTTTATGTAGTGTTGTGTTGCTACCATGCTGTGTTGTCATGTTGTGCTGCTACCATGCTGTGTTGTCTCTCTTTATGTAGTGTTGTTCTGCTACCATGCTGTGTTGTCATGTTGTGCTGCTACCATGCTGTGTTGTCTCTCTTTATGTAGTGTTGTGCTGCTACCATGCTGTGTTGTCTCTCTTTATGTAGTGTTGTGCTGCTGCCATGCTGTGTTGTCTCTCTTTATGTAGTGTTGTGCTGCTGCCATGCTGTGTTGTCTCTCTTTATGTAGTGTTGTGCTGCTACCATGCTGTGTTGTCATGTTGTGCTGCTACCATGCTGTGTTGTCTCTCTTTATGTAGTGTTGTGCTGCTACCATGCTGTGTTGTCTCTCTTTATGTAGTGTTGTGCTGCTACCATGCTGTGTTGTCTTGTTGTGCTGCTACCATGCTGTGTTGTCTCTCTTTATGTAGTGTTGTGCTGCTACCATGCTGTGTTGTCATGTTGTGTTGCTACCATGCTGTGTTGTCTCTCTTTATGTAGTGTTATGCTGCTACCATGCTGTGTTGTCATGTTGTGTTGCTACCATGCTGTGTTGTCTCTCTTTATGTAGTGTTGTGCTGCTACCATGCTGTGTTGTCTTGTTGTGCTGCTACCATGCTGTGTTGTCATGTTGTGCTGCTACCATGCTGTGTTGTCATGTTGTGCTGCTACCATGCTGTGGTGTCATGTTGTGCTGCTACCATGCTGTGTTGTCTTGTTGTGCTGCTACCATGCTGTGTTGTCATGTTGTGTTGCTACCATGCTGTGTTGTCATGTTGTGCTGCTACCATGCTGTGGTGTCATGTTGTGCTGCTACCATGCTGTGTTGTCATGTTGTGCTGCTACCATGCTGTGTTGTCATGTTGTGTTGCTACCATGCTGTGTTGTCATGTTGTGCTGCTACCATGCTGTGTTGTCATGTTGTGTTGCTACCATGCTGTGTTGTCATGTTGTGTTGCTACCATGCTGTGTTGTCATGTTGTGCTGCTACCATGCTGTGTTGTCATGTTGTGTTGCTACCATGCTGTGTTGTCATGTTGTGTTGCTACCATGCTGTGTTGTCATGTTGTGCTGCTACCATGCTGTGTTGTCATGTTGTGCTGCTACCATGCTGTGTTGTCATGTTGTGTTGCTACCATGCTGTGTTGTCATGTTGTGTTGCTACCATGCTGTGTTGTCATGTTGTGCTGCTACCATGCTGTGTTGTCATGTTGTGTTGCTACCATGCTGTGTTGTCATGTTGTGCTGCTACCATGCTGTGTTGTCATGTTGTGCTGCTACCATGCTGTGTTGTCATGTTGTGCTGCTACCATGTTGTGCTGCTACCATGCTGTGTTGTCATGTTGTGCTGCTACCATGTTGTGCTGCTACCATGCTGTGTTGTCATGTTGTGCTGCTACCATGTTGTGCTGCTACCATGCTGTGTTGTCATGTTGTGCTGCTACCATGTTGTGTTGCTACCATGCTGTGTTGTCATGTTGTGCTGCTACCATGTTGTGTTGCTACCATGCTGTGTTGTCATGTTGTGTTGCTACCATGCTGTGTTGTCATGTTGTGTTGCTACCATGCTGTGTTGTCATGTTGTGTTGCTACCATGCTGTGTTGTCATGTTGTGTTGCTACCATGCTGTGTTGTCATGTTGTGTTGCTACCATGCTGTGTTGTCATGTTGTGTTGCTACCATGCTGTGTTGTCATGTTGTGTTGCTACCATGCTGTGTTGTCATGTTGTGTTGCTACCATGTTGTGTTGCTACCATGCTGTGTTGCTACCATGTTGTGTTGCTACCATGCTGTGTTGTCATGTTGTGTTGCTACCATGCTGTGTTGTCATGTTGTGTTGCTACCATGTTGTGTTGCTACCATGCTGTGTTGCTACCATGTTGTGTTGCTACCATGCTGTGTTGTCATGTTGTGTTGCTACCATGCTGTGTTGTCATGTTGTGCTGCTACCATGTTGTGTTGCTACCATGCTGTGTTGTCATGTTGTGCTGCTACCATGTTGTGTTGCTACCATGCTGTGTTGTCATGTTGTGTTGCTACCATGCTGTGTTGTCATGTTGTGTTGCTACCATGCTGTGTTGTCATGTTGTGTTGCTACCATGCTGTGTTGTCATGTTGTGTTGCTACCATGCTGTGTTGTCATGTTGTGTTGCTACCATGCTGTGTTGTCATGTTGTGTTGCTACCATGCGGTGTTGTCATGTTGTGTTGCTACCATGTTGTGTTGCTACCATGCTGTGTTGCTACCATGTTGTGTTGCTACCATGCTGTGTTGCTACCATGTTGTGTTGCTACCATGCTGTGTTGTCATGTTGTGTTGCTACCATGCTGTGTTGTCATGTTGTGCTGCTACCATGTTGTGTTGCTACCATGCTGTGTTGTCATGTTGTGCTGCTACCATGTTGTGTTGCTACCATGCTGTGTTGTCATGTTGTGTTGCTACCATGCTGTGTTGTCATGTTGTGTTGCTACCATGCTGTGTTGTCATGTTGTGTTGCTACCATGCTGTGTTGTCATGTTGTGTTGCTACCATGCTGTGTTGTCATGTTGTGTTGCTACCATGCTGTGTTGTCATGTTGTGTTGCTACCATGCTGTGTTGTCATGTTGTGTTGCTACCATGTTGTGTTGCTACCATGCTGTGTTGCTACCATGTTGTGTTGCTACCATGCTGTGTTGTCATGTTGTGTTGCTACCATGCTGTGTTGTCATGTTGTGTTGCTACCATGCTGTGTTGCTACCATGTTGTGTTGCTACCATGCTGTGCTGCTACCATGCTGTGTTGCTACCATGCTGTGTTGCTACCATGCTGTGTTGCTACCATGCTGTGTTGTCATGCTGTGTTGCTACCATGCTGTGTTGCTACCATGCTGTGTTGTCATGCTGTGTTGCTACCATGCTGTGTTGTCATGCTGTGTTGCTACCATGCTGTGTTGTCATGCTGTGTTGCTACCATGCTGTGTTGCTACCATGTTGTGTTGCTACCATGCTGTGCTGCTACCATGCTGTGTTGCTACCATGCTGTGTTGCTACCATGCTGTGTTGCTACCATGCTGTGTTGCTACCATGCTGTGTTGCTACCATGTTGTGTTGCTACCATGCTGTGTTGCTACCATGTTGTGTTGCTACCATGTTGTGTTGCTACCATGCTGTGTTGCTACCATGCTGTGTTGCTACCATGCTGTGTTGCTACCATGTTGTGTTGCTACCATGCTGTGTTGTCATGTTGTGTTGCTACCATGTTGTGTTGCTACCATGTTGTGTTGTCATGTTGTGTTGCTACCATGTTGTGTTGCTACCATGTTGTGTTGCTACCATGTTGTGTTGCTACCATGCTGTGTTGCTACCATGTTGTGTTGCTACCATGTTGTGTTGCTACCATGCTGTGTTGCTACCATGTTGTGTTGCTACCATGCTGTGTTGCTACCATGTTGTGTTGCTACCATGCTGTGTTGCTACCATGCTGTGTTGCTACCATGCTGTGTTGCTACCATGCTGTGTTGTCATGCTGTGTTGCTACCATGCTGTGTTGCTACCATGCTGTGTTGCTACCATGCTGTGTTGTCTCTCTTGTTGCGCTGTCCTATTTGTTATTTAATTCATCCCCAGCCCAAGCAGGAGGCCTTTAGCCTTTTTGGTAGGCTTTCATTTTAAATGTTTTCTTTACTGACTTGCCTAGTTAAATAAAGGTTAAATAAATAAATAAATATAAAGACCAGGAGGATATAAAGTGTTGATATAAAATGTTTTATTTAGGGTTAAAGGTTAGACACATTCTTAGGAGTTATGTTTAGGGGTTAGGGGGTATGGGATTTAATATGGTAGGATTAGGGTTAGGTTTAGGGTTAGGATTAGGGTTAGGGTTAGGGTTAGGTTTGAGACAGATTAAGAGAGCATTGGCATAGCTATTAGAGTCATTTTATTACAGAAAGATTCACCTTATTAAAATTACAATCCCAAAATTCCCTGAATCAGGCTAGGGTCAGGGCTAGGGTCAGGGTTAGGGTTAGGGTTAGGGTCAGGGTTAGGGTCAGTCACCTTTAAAAGTGTTAAAGCAATAATCACCTGCCTCTAACCTCTCCTTTCCTCCCCTCCTCCACATCTTTCTTTCTCCCTACCTCAAGCTGTATGTACTTTTGAACTGTAAAATGAAGGTTTACATTGAGTCCTTCTTCACTTATCGACCTTGGTGTGGTGGTTTGGGTTAGGAGAGCTGTCCTCCCCTGCACTCTCAAACGCACCCCGCTTACTGGGGATATTAACATGATGCAGATCCTAGAGAGAGAGAGAGAGAGAGAGAGATTGTGATTCTGTCCACTCAGCACACATTCATCCTAGAGGATGGAGCTGTGTTGGGCCAAGTGCAGACACCATAGAGGATGGAGCTGTGTTGGGCCAAGTGCAGACACCATAGAGGATGGAGCTGTGTTGGGCCAAGTGCAGACACCATAGAGGATAGAGCTGTGTTGGGCCAAGTGCAGACACCATAGAGGATGGAGCTGTGTTGGGCCAAGTGCAGACACCATAGAGGATGGAGCTGTGTTGGGCCAAGTGCAGACACCATAGAGGATAGAGCTGTGTTGGGCCAAGTGCAGACACCATAGAGGATGGAGCTGTGTTGGGCCAAGTGCAGACACCATAGAGGATGGAGCTGTGTTGGGCCAAGTGCAGACACCATAGAGGATGGAGCTGTGTTGGGCCAAGTGCAGACACCATAGAGGATGGAGCTGTGTTGGGCCAAGTGCAGACACCATAGAGGATGGAGCTGTGTTGGGCCAAGTGCAGACACCATAGAGGATGGAGCTGTGTTGGGCCAAGTGCAGACACCATAGAGGATGGAGCTGTGTTGGGCCAAGTGCAGACACCATAGAGGATGGAGCTGTGTTGGGCCAAGTGCAGACACCATAGAGGATAGAGCTGTGTTGGGCCAAGTGCAGACACCATAGAGGATAGAGCTGTGTTGGGCCAAGTGCAGACACCATAGAGGATAGAGCTGTGTTGGGCCAAGTGCAGACACCATAGAGGATGGAGCTGTGTTGGGCCAAGTGCAGACACCATAGAGGATAGAGCTGTGTTGGGCCAAGTGCAGACACCATAGAGGATGGAGCTGTGTTGGGCCAAGTGCAGACACCATAGAGGATAGAGCTGTGTTGGGCCAAGTGCAGACACCATAGAGGATGGAGCTGTGTTGGGCCAAGTGCAGACACCATAGAGGATAGAGCTGTGTTGGGCCAAGTGCAGACACCATAGAGGATGGAGCTGTGTTGGGCCAAGTGCAGACACCATAGAGGATGGAGCTGTGTTGGGCCAAGTGCAGACACCATAGAGGATGGAGCTGTGTTGGGCCAAGTGCAGACACCATAGAGGATGGAGCTGTGTTGGGCCAAGTGCAGACACCATAGAGGATGGAGCTGTGTTGGGCCAAGTGCAGACACCATAGAGGATGGAGCTGTGTTGGGCCAAGTGCAGACACCATAGAGGATGGAGCTGTGTTGGGCCAAGTGCAGACACCATAGAGGATGGAGCTGTGTTGGGCCAAGTGCAGACACCATAGAGGATGGAGCTGTGTTGGGCCAAGTGCAGACACCATAGAGGATAGAGCTGTGTTGGGCCAAGTGCAGACACCATAGAGGATGGAGCTGTGTTGGGCCAAGTGCAGACACCATAGAGGATGGAGCTGTGTTGGGCCAAGTGGGTTACACGCTTCACATGTCAGTCAGTCAGTCAGTGTATGTGTGTCTGTCTGCGTGTGTGTGTCTGTCTGTATCTACAGTCAGAGCAGAGACAGGGCTCCCTAGTGCTGATGAAGCTGTGATCTAGCGGTTAGACCTGGTAATAACCTTTATCATTAAACCACTTTTGGCTTAGTGCCATCATCCATCACATCCATAAAAGCAGATAACATTCTATGGCAACTTTAATTCACTTCCTGAATTGACCTAATTCCTGAAACGTGGTACGATGGTTGTCTGAGTGTTCTGCCACACTGTGGGGTTGTAGGAGGAGCTAGTAATGTTATGGGAACACTAGTGAATAAGTGGGAGGGGCTATTTGGTCTGTGGGTGGAGTTAGTTGTAGGAGGGGCTATGTACTCACCGTGGGTTTGTGGGCAGAGCCACCAGGTCTGTGGGTGGAGTTAGTTGTAGGAGGGGCTATGTACTCACCGTGGGTTTGTGGGCAGAGCCACCAGGTCTGTGGGTGGAGTTAGTTGTAGGAGGGGCTATGTACTCACCGTGGGTTTGTGGGCAGAGCCACCAGGTCTGTGGGTGGAGTTAGTTGTAGGAGGGGCTATGTACTCACCGTGGGTTTGTGGGCAGAGCCACCAGGTCTGTGGGTGGAGTTAGTTGTAGGAGGGGCTATGTACTCACCGTGGGTTTGTGGGCAGAGCCACCAGGTCTGTGGGTGGAGTTAGTTGTAGGAGGGGCTATGTACTCACCGTGGGTTTGTGGGCAGAGCCACCAGGTCTGTGGGTGGAGTTAGTTGTAGGAGGGGCTATGTACTCACCGTGGGTTTGTGGGCAGAGCCACCAGGTCTGTGGGTGGAGTTAGTTGTAGGAGGGGCTATGTACTCACCGTGGGTTTGTGGGCAGAGCCACCAGGTCTGTGGGTGGAGTTAGTTGTAGGAGGGGCTATGTACTCACCGTGGGTTTGTGGGCAGAGCCACCAGGTCTGTTGGTGGAGTTAGTTGTAGGAGGGGCTATGTACTCACCGTGGGTTTGTGGGCAGAGCCACCAGGTCTGTGGGTGGAGTTAGTTGTAGGAGGGGCTATGTACTCACCGTGGGTTTGTGGGCAGAGCCACCAGGTCTGTGGGTGGAGTTAGTTGTAGGAGGGGCTATGTACTCACCGTGGGTTTGTGGGCAGAGCCACCAGGTCTGTGGGTGGAGTTAGTTGTAGGAGGGGCTATGTACTCACCGTGGGTTTGTGGGCAGAGCCACCAGGTCTGATTGGGTGGAGTTAGTTATAGGAGGGGCTATGTACTCACCGTGGGTTTGTGGGCAGAGCCACCAGGTCTGTGGGTGGAGTTAGTTGTAGGAGGGGCTATGTACTCACCGTGGGTTTGTGGGCGGAGCCACCAGGTCTGTTGGTCTTGCTGACCCAGCGGTTGATGCGGTCGGAGATTCCAGACGCGGATCTGCGAGGTTCCTGTCTGAGAACCCCAGAGCTGCACGGAGCGGCTGCCTGATCCTTTTCAAATAGGCATCTCTTCTTCGAAACCTCATCCAGCAGGAACAGGGTCCTCTGGGCAATGTCGGGAGAACGCAGAGACTCAGACTTCTACAGGATTAGAGACAGAGAGGGTTAGAGACAGAGAGGGTTAGAGACAGAGAGGGTTAGAGTCAGAGAGGGTTAGAGACAGAGAGGGTTAGAGACAGAGAGGGTTAGAGACAGAGAGGGTTAGAGTCAGAGAGGGTTAGAGACAGAGAGGGTTAGAGACAGAGAGGGTTAGAGTCAGAGAGGGTTAGAGTCAGAGAGGGTTAGAGACAGAGAGGGTTAGAGACAGAGAGGGTTAGAGACAGAGAGGGTTAGAGTCAGAGAGGGTTAGAGACAGAGAGGGTTAGAGTCAGAGAGGGTTAGAGTCAGAGAGGGTTAGAGACAGAGAGGGTTAGAGACAGAGAGGGTTAGAGACAGAGAGGGTTAGAGTCAGAGAGGGTTAGAGACAGAGAGGGTTAGAGACAGAGAGGGTTAGAGACAGAGAGGGTTAGAGACAGAGAGGGTTAGAGACAGAGAGGGTTAGAGACAGAGAGGGTTACAGACAGAGAGGGTTAGAGACAGAGAGGGTTAGAGTCAGAGAGGGTTAGAGACAGAGAGGGTTACAGACAGAGAGGGTTACAGACAGAGAGGGTTAGAGTCAGAGAGGGTTAGAGACAGAGAGGGTTAGAGACAGAGAGGGTTAGAGTCAGAGAGGGTTAGAGACAGAGAGGGTTAGAGACAGAGAGGGTTAGAGACAGAGAGGGTTATAGACAGAGAGGATTTGGATTTGGAGTTGATTCCAAGGCAATACATACAAGACTGAAAATACACAACTTGAAGCAACCATCATGTTTCACCTTGGAGCACATCCTCACTGGCCAGTGAGGGCCAAGCCTGGACACACCCACAACTTTTTAACATTTTATTTCCCCTTTATTTAACCAGGTAGGTCAGTTGAGAACACCTTTATTTAACCAGGTAGGTCAGTTGAGAACACCTTTATTTAACCAGGTAGGTCAGTTGAGAACACCTTTATTTAACCAGGTAGGCCAGTTGAGAACACCTTTATTTAACCAGGTGGCCAGTTGAGAACACCTTTATTTAACCAGGTAGGCCAGTTGAGAAGACCTTTATTTAACCAGGTAGGCTAGTTGAGAACACCTTTATTTAACCAGGTAGGCTAGTTGAGAACACCTTTATTTAACCAGGTAGGCCAGTTGAGAACTCCTTTATTTAACCAGGTAGGCTAGTTGAGAACACCTTTATTTAACCAGGTAGGCTAGTTGAGAACAAGTTCTCATTTACAACTGCGACCTGGCCAAGATAAAGCAAAGCAGTGAGACACAAACAACACAGAGTTACACATGGAATAAACATACAGTCAATAATACAATAGAAAAAGTCTATATACAGTGTGTGTAAATGAGGTAGGATAAGGGAGGAAAGGAAATAAACAGGCCGTAATGGCGAAATAATTACAATATAGCAATTAAACATTGGAGTGATAGATGTGCAGAGGATGAGTGTGTAGTAGAGATACTGGGGTGCAAAGGAGCAAGATAAATAATAGTATGGGGATGAGGGAGTTGGATGGGCTATGTACAGATAGGCTATGTACAGATGGGCTATGTACAGATGCAGTGATCTGTAAATACCTAGGTCTCTGGCTAGACTATAAACTCTCCTTCCAGACTCATATTAAACATCTCCAATCCAAAATTAAATCTAGAATATGCTTCCTATTTCACAACAAAGCCTCCTTCACTCACGCTGCCAAACATACCCTCGTAAAACTGACCATCCTACCGATCCTCGACTTCGGCTATGTAATTTACAAAATAGCCTCCAACACTCTACTCAGCAAACTGGATGCAGTTTATCACAGTGCCATCAGTTTTTTCACCAAAGCCCCATACACCACCCACCACTGGGACCTGTATGCTCTTGTCAGCTGGCCCTCGCTACATATTCGTCGCCAAACCCACTGGCTCCAGGTCATCTATAAGTCTTTGCTAGGTAAAGCCCAGCCGTATCTCAGCTCAACAACAGGTATATTTCACTGGTCACCCCCAAAGCCAATTTCTCATTTGGCCGCCTTTCCTTCCAGTTCTCTGCTGCCAATGACTGGAACGAATTGCAAAAATCACTGAAGCTGGAGACTCCTATCTCCCTCACAAACTTTAAGCATCAGCTGTCAGAGCAGCTCACAGATCATTGCATATCTGTACATAGCCCATCTGTACATAGCCCATCTGTACATAGCCCATCTGTAAATAGCCCATCTGTAAATAGCCCATTCAACTACCTCATCCCCATACTGTTATTTATTTATTTTCTCCTTTGCACCCCAGTATTTCTACTTGCATATTCATCTTCTGCACATCTATCACTCCATTGTAATTACTTCGCCACTACGGCCTATTTATTGCCTTACCTCCCTAATCTTACCTCATTTGCACACACTGTGTATAGATTTTTTCTCTTGTATTATTGACTGTACGTTTGTTTATTTCATGTGTAACTAACTTTGTGTCGCACTGCCTTGCTTTATCTTGATCAGGTCGCAGTTGTAAATGAGAACTTGTTCTCAACTGGCCTACCTGGTTAAATAAAGGTGTTCTCAACTGGCCTACCTGGTTAAATAAAGGTGTTCTCAACTGGCCTACCTGGTTAAATAAAGGTGTTCTCAACTAGCCTACCTGGTTAAATAAAGGTGTTCTCAACTAGCCTACCTGGTTAAATAAAGGTGTTCTCAACTAGCCTACCTGGTTAAATAAAGGTGTTCTCAACTGGCCTACCTGGTTAAATAAAGGTGTTCTCAACTGGCCTACCTGGTTAAATAAAGGTGTTCTCAACTAGCCTACCTGGTTAAATAAAGGTGTTCTCAACTAGCCTACCTGGTTAAATAAAGGTGAAATAAATCAAATTAAAAATACATTTAAAAAAGTACACTTGGATCTACGCTTAAAGAGATGGGTGGGGCTAAAGCTTAAGAGGGTGTGAACAATGCTGAATGGGTGAACACAAAGAAGAGATCTCCAATATTAGTACAAAAACATCCAAAGGCCATTTTCTCGAAAGTGAGTTTTACAAGTTCATCAACTTTCAAAGGAAAATGACTTTCCCATTGTTCCTCAAATGTAGTGTATAATATACCATTTAGTAGCTCTGAATCTCTACTTTTATCCAATGTAAAAAACACCATTTCACATATACATATGACCGATTTGAGCCGGTCGGTCACATATATGACGTTATATGTGATGTTATGTGTGATGTTATGTGATGTTATGTGTGATGTTATGTGATGTTGTGTGATGTTATGGTATGTGATGTTATGTGATGTTGTGTGATGTTATGGTATGTGATGTTATGTGATGTTGTGATGTTATGTGATGTTATGTGATGTTGTGTGATGTTGTGTGATGTTATGTGATGTTATGTGATGTTGTGTGATGTGATGTTATGTGATGTTATGTTATGTGATGTTATGTGATGTTATGTGATGTTGTGTGATGTGATGTTATGTGATGTTGTGTGATGTTATGTGATGTTATGTGTGATGTGTGATGTTGTGTAATGTTATGTGTGATGTTGTGTGTGATGTTGTGTAATGTTGTGTGATGTTGTGTAATGTTATGTGTGATGTTGTGTGTGATGTTGTGTAATGTGATGGTATGTATAATGTGATGTGATGGTATGTATAATGTTATGTGATGGTATGTATAATGTGATGGTATGTATAATGTTATGTGATGGTATGTATAATGTGATGTGATGGTATGTATAATGTGATGTGATGGTATGTATAATGTGATGGTATGTATAATGTGATGGTATGTATAATGTGATGTGATGGTATGTATAATGTTATGTGATGGTATGTATAATGTGATGGTATGTATAATGTGATGGTATGTATAATGTGATGGTATGTATAATGTGATGGTATGTATAATGTGATGGTATGTATAATGTGATGTGATGGTATGTATAATGTGATGTGATGGTATGTATAATGTTATGTGATGGTATGTATAATGTTATGTGATGGTATGTATAATGTGATGGTATGTATAATGTGATGGTATGTATAATGTGATGGTATGTATAATGTGATGGTATGTATAATGTGATGTGATGGTATGTATAATGTGATGTGATGGTATGTATAATGTTATGTGATGGTATGTATAATGTGATGTGATGGTATGTATAATGTGATGGTATGTGTAATGTTATGTGATGGTATGTATAATGTGATGGTATGTATAATGTTATGTGATGGTATGTATAATGTGATGGTATGTATAATGTGATGGTATGTGTAATGTTATGTGATGGTATGTATAATGTGATGGTATGTGTAATGTTATGTGATGGTATGTATAATGTGATGGTATGTATAATGTTATGTGATGGTATGTATAATGTGATGGTATGTATAATGTTATGTGATGGTATGTATAATGTGATGTGATGGTATGTATAATGTGATGGTATGTATAATGTTATGTGATGGTATGTATAATGTGATGTGATGGTATGTGATGGTATGTATAATGTGATGTGATGGTATGTATAATGTTATGTGATGGTATGTGTAATGTTATGTGATGGTATGTATAATGTGATGTGATGGTATGTATAATGTTATGTGATGGTATGTGTAATGTTATGTGATGGTATGTATAATGTGATGTGATGGTATGTATAATGTGATGGTATGTATAATGTGATGTGATGGTATGTATAATGTTATGTGATGGTATGTATAATGTGATGGTATGTATAATGTGATGTGATGGTATGTATAATGTTATGTGATGGTATGTATAATGTGATGGTATGTATAATGTGATGGTATGTATAATGTGATGTGATGGTATGTATAATGTTATGTGATGGTATGTATAATGTGATGTGATTGTATGTATAATGTGATGGTATGTATAATGTTATGTGATGGTATGTATAATGTGATGGTATGTATAATGTGATGGTATGTATAATGTTATGTGATGTGTAATGTAATGTGATGTGTGATGTAATGTGATGTTCTACCTGAGCTGCATGGGCCAGTTTCTCCATCTTCTCCTGGATGGAACGGGATGACACCCTCTGTTTGGAACTAAATGGGGACAGGGTTATGGTTATGGGTTATGGGTTATGGGTTAAGGGTTAGAGATTAGTGATTAGGGTTACATTTTAGGGTTAGGGTTATGGGTTAGGGTTATGGGTTATGGGTTAAGGGTTAAGGGTTAGAGATTAGAGATTAGGGTTACATTTTAGGGTTAGAGATTAGGGTTACATTTTAGGATTAAGGGTTAGGGTTAGAGATTAGTGATTAGGGTTACATTTTAGGGTTATGGGTTAAGGGTTAGGGTTAGAGATTATAGATAAGGGTTACATTTTAGGGTTAGGGTTAGGATTAATGGTTAGAGATTAGAGATAAGGGTTACATTTTAAGGGAAGGGTAAGGATTAGGGTTAGGGGTTAGGGTTAGAGATAAGGGTTACATTTTAGGGTTAGGGTTAGAGATAAGGGTTACATTTTAGGGTTAGGGTTAGAGATAAGGGTTACATTTTAGGGTTAGAGATTAGGGTTACATTTTAGGATTAAGGGTTAGGGTTAGAGATTAGTGATTAGGGTTACATTTTAGGGGTATGGGTTAAGGGTTAGGGTTAGAGATTATAGATAAGGGTTACATTTTAGGGTTAGGGTTAGGGTTAGGATTAATGGTTAGAGATTAGAGATAAGGGTTACATTTTAAGGGAAGGGTAAGGATTAGGGTTAGGGGTTAGGGTTAGAGATAAGGGTTACATTTTAGGGTTAGGGTTAGAGATAAGGGTTACATTTTAGGGTTAGGGTTAGAGATAAGGGTTACATTTTAGGGTTAGGGTTAGAGATAAGGGTTACATTTTAGGGTTAGGGTTAGAGATAAGGGTTACATTTTAGGGTTAGGGTTAGAGATAAGGGTTACATTTTAGGTTAGGGTTAGAGATAAGGGTTACATTTTAGGGTTAGGGTTAGAGATAAGGGTTACATTTTAGGGTTAGGGTTAGAGATAAGGGTTACATTTTAGGGTTAGGGTTAGAGATAAGGGTTACATTTTAGGGTTAGGGTTAGGGTTAGAGATAAGGGTTACATTTTAGGGTTAGTGTTAGAGATAAGGGTTACATTTTAGGGTTAGGGTTAGAGATAAGGGTTACATTTTAGGGTTAGGGTTAGAGATAAGGGTTACATTTTAGGGTTAGTGTTAGAGATAAGGGTTACATTTTAGGGTTAGGGTTAGAGATAAGGGTTACATTTTAGGGTTAGGGTTAGAGATAAGGGTTACATTTTAGGGTTAGTGTTAGAGATAAGGGTTACATTTTAGGGTTAGTGTTAGAGATAAGGGTTACATTTTAGGGTTAGTGTTAGAGATAAGGGTTACATTTTAGGGTTAGGGTTAGAGATAAGGGTTACATTTTAGGGTTAGGTTAGAGATAAGGGTTACATTTTAGGGTTAGGGTTAGAGATAAGGGTTACATTTTAGGGTTAGGGTTAGAGATAAGGGTTACATTTTAGGGTTAGGGTTAGAGATAAGGGTTACATTTTAGGGTTAGGGTTAGAGATAAGGGTTACATTTTAGGGTTAGGGTTAGAGATAAGGGTTACATTTTAGGGTTAGGGTTAGAGATAAGGGTTACATTTTAGGGTTAGGGTAAGGGACAGGCATTATTATTGTATTCTTATATTCTTATAGTGTCAGTATAAAACATGTTAAATGTTCACCAGACTCACTTCCTTTGGAAAGGTGATGCTTTGTCCTGCTCCTCAGTTTGGTCCTGGAAAAGACAGATACTGTTATATAACTAGAATATACAGTTTGTTTCAAAAGCTTTGGGGATAAAGCATTTTCACAAAACTCAAAACAGATCATCAAAAAGGCAGTCGTTTCAAAACTCATTTTCAATTGACTAAGAACCACACAAAATCATACAGTCACTTTCACTTAATCAGTGTTTCATCTAGAAATAAGTTTCACATTGCAATACATGTTAATATAAAGGGTTAGGTCCAAGCCCTGTGATACATGTTTATATAAAGTAATTCCTTTTCACAATGCAATGCTCACATTACTTTTGGTATGATTCTCTTCTCATTTGTTAAAATATATTTTACTATTACTTAACCTGACTGCTCTACAGATTAAAAAAACAAAAACAATAATGAAAATGACTGTGAAGAAGAAACATAACATTTGATTTAAACTGTAATGTACTATTATGATGCCTATTCTGATTTTCCTTCACAGTAAGTAAAACAGAAAGCTGATTGACAAGATCAGAGATGTACTGTACGTTAACAAATGCATCCTTTGTTGGGATCTTTTTGATGGTGGACAAAGTTACAATGTATTCCATGTTGAGTTTGCATCCCAATATTACACTTTATGTACATCACAGAAGACTGAAATATAACTAAACTGTTTGACATAGAAACAACAGGTTTTGTAAGTTTTTTAAAATTTAAATAATCTTTATAAAATTATGAAAAAGACTAATAAGATTCCATAGGCAAAGTGAAGGGTTATTTAGTAGACTTATTCAAAGCAGAGGTTGAAACCTAAATTATTTTCCAATCATTTCGTTCTGAACAGAATTTCTTTAATTCCGTTCCAATGTTCCGACCAGCAAAATAAAGTTTTGAATTGGTTTGATCCCCGATAAAGTACCGGTTTATATCGTTCCTTTCTGTTCCTTTTTAAACCTCTGAATATGATGTTTTTTTAACATTAAATTACTTCACCAATCAGTGTGGATAAAGCAGCAAGCTATATCCTCGTTTTGAAACTACAAGTGAATACTGTCACCTGCGTCGAATACAACAATACCGTGAAATTATTACTTACAAGCCCTTAACCAACAATGCAGTTTTAATAAAATAGAGTTAAGAAAATATTAATTAATTAAACTAAAGTTGAAAAAATGAACACAATAAAATAACAATATCGAGGCTATATACAGGGGGTACGGGTACCGCGTCAATGTACCGGTTAGTCGAGGTAATTTGTACTTGTAGGTACGGGTAAAGTGACTATGCATAGATAATAAGCAGTGAGTAGCAGCAGTAGTGTGGGGGGGCAGGGTAGCCTAGTGGTTAGAGCGTTGGACTAGTAACCGATCAAACCCCCGAGCTGACAAGGTAAACACCTGTCATTCTGCCCCTGAACACGCAGTTAACCCACTGTTCCTAGGCCAGCTAACCCACTGTTCCTAGGCCAGCTAACCCACTGTTCCTAGGCCAGCTAACCCACTGTTCCTAGGCCAGCTAACCCACTGTTCCTAGGCCAGTTAACCCACTGTTCCTAGGCCAGTTAACCCACTGTTCCTAGGCCAGCTAACCCACTGTTCCTAGGCCAGCTAACCCACTGTTCCTAGGCCAGCTAACCCACTGTTCCTAGGCCAGCTAACCCACTGTTCCTAGGCCAGCTAACCCACTGTTCCTAGGCCGTCATTGAAAATAATAATTTGTTCTTAACTGACTTGCCTAGTTAAATAAAGGTAAAAAAAATAAATTAAAAAATTAAAAAATGCAAATAGTCCAGGTGGCCATTTGATCATCAGTCTTAAGGCTTGGAGGTAGAAGCTGTTAAGGAGCCTGTTGGACCTAGACTTGGCACTCCGGTACAGCAGAGAGAACCGTTTATGACTTGGGAGTCTTTGACAATTCTTGGGGCCTTCCTATAGACGTAGAGTATAGAGTTCCTGGATGGCAGGAAGCTTGGCCCCATGATGTACTGGGCCGTACGTACTACCCTCTGCAGGAACTTACAGTCGGATGCCGAGCAGTTGCAATGCCAGGCGGTGATGCAACAGGTCAGGATGCTCTTGATGGTGCAGCTGTATAACTTTTTGAGGATCTGGGGACTCTTACAAAATCTTTTAATTTCCTGAGACTGACATTTTATATTTGTTACTTTACCCCTACCTACATTTGTTACTTTACCCCTACCTACATTTGTTACTTTACCCCTACCTACATTTGTTACCTTACCCCTACCTACATTTGTTACCTCACCCCTACCTACATTTGTTACCTTACCCCTACCTACATTTGTTACTTTACCCCTACCTACATTTGTTACTTTACCCCTACCTACATTTGTTACCTCACCCCTACCTACATTTGTTACCTTACCCCTACCTACATTTGTTACTTTACCCCTACCTACATTTGTTACCTTACCCCTACCTACATTTGTTACTTTACCCCTACCTACATTTGTTACTTTACCCCTACCTACATTTGTTACCTCACCCCTACCTACATTTGTTACCTTACCCCTACCTACATTTGTTACTTTACCCCTACCTACATTTGTTACTTTACCCCTACCTACATTTGTTACTTTACCCCTACCTACATTTGTTACTTTACCCCTACCTACATTTGTTACTTTACCCCTACCTACATTTGTTACCTTACCCCTACCTACATTTGTTACTTCACCCCTACCTACATTTGTTACTTCACCCCTACCTACATTTGTTACTTCACCCCTACCTACATTTGTTACAAAAAAAGGTAAAGTGACTATAGATAACTGTCTTGATATGTTTGCACAATGATAGTTTGTTGGTGATGTGGACACCAAGGAACTTTGAACTTTTGATCTGCACCACCGTCAATATTAATGGGGGCCTGTTCGACCCTCCTTTTCCTGTAGTCCACGGTCAGTTCTAGTTCACATTGAGGGAGAGGTTGTTGTCCTGGCACCACACTGCCAAGTCTCTGACCTCCTCCCTATAGGCTGTCTCATTGTTGTCGGTGTTCAGGCCTACCACTGTTGTGTCGTCAGCAAACTTAATGAGAGTGTTGGAGTCGTGCTTGGCCACGCAGTCGTGGATTAATAGTTGGATGGGCTATTTACAGATGGGCTATGTACAGGTGCAGTAATCTGTGAGCTGCTCTGACAGTTGGTGCTTAAAGCTAGTGAGGGAGATATGAGTCTCCAGCTTCAGTGATTTTTGCAGTGCGTTACAGTCATTGGCAGCAGAGAACTGGAAGGAGAGGCGGCCAAAGGAGGAATTGGCTTTGGGGGTGACCAGTGAAAAATACCTGCTGGAGCGCGTGCTACGGGTGGGTGCTGCTATGGTGACCAGTGAGACAAGTCAGTTAATTAAGAACAAATTCTTATTTACAATGACGGCCTACCTCAGCTAAACCCTAACCTGGATGAACCTTGGCCAAGTGTTGCTATGCTTTATCTTGGCCATGTCGCAGTTGTAAATGAGAACCTGTTCTCAACTAGCCTACCTGGTTAAATAAAGGTGAAATAAATCAAATATATATAAAAAAAGGGAGTACAGGAGGGGACTAAGCATCACCCCTGAGGGGCCCCAGTATATAGATTTTTTAAATGTAACCTTTATTTATCCAGGTAGGCCAGTTGAGAACAAGTTCTCATTTACAACTGCGACCTGGCCAAGATAAAGCAAAGCAGTGTGAACAGACAACACAGAGTTACACATGGAGTAAACAATTAACAAGTCAATAACACAGTAGAAAAAGTATATATACAGTGAGTGCAAATGAGGTAAGATAAGAGAGGTAAGGCTATAAATAGGCCATGGTGCTGAAGTAATTACAATATAGCAATTAAACACTGGAATGGTAGATGTGCAGAAGATGAATGTGCAAATATGCTATGCAATTGCGTGAGAAAACTGAGCGGGGCCAGACGGATTACCGGGACGTGCACTCAGAGCATTGACCAACTGGCAAGTGTCTTCACTGACATGTTCAACCTCTCCCTGACAGAGCCTGTAATACCAACATGTTTCAGAGCATTGACCAACTGGCAAGTGTCTTCACTGACATGTTCAACCTCTCCCTGACAGAGCCTGTAATACCAACATGTTTCAGAGCATTGACCAACTGGCAAGTGTCTTCACTGATATTTTCAACCTCTCCCTGACCGAGCCTGTAATACCAACATGTTTCAAGCAGACCACAATAGTCCATGTGCCCAAGAAAGCGAAGGTAACCATCTTAAATGACTAGCACTTATGTCGGTGGCCATGAAGTGCTTTGAAAGGCTGGTCATGGCTCACATCAACAGCATCCTCCTGGACACCCTAGACCCACTCCAATTGGCATACCGCCCCAACAGATCAACAGATGGCGCAATCCCTATTGCACTCCACGCTACCCTTTCCCACCTGGACAAAAGGAACACCTATGTGAGAATGCTATTCATTGACTACAGCTCAGCGTTCAACACCATAGTGCCATCAAAGCTCATCACTAAGCTAAGGACCCTGGGACTAAACACCTCCCTCTGCAACTGGTTCCTGGACTTCCTGATGCCCCCAGGTAGTAAGGGTAGAAAAACAATATCTGCTCATCCTCCCGAGTGGCACAGCGGTCTAAGGCATCTCAGTGGAACAACCGAGTGCTGAGGACCAGGCAGTAAGCAGGTTTGGTAGCCTACTAATGACCATCAGCAGCATCAGAGCTTGGAGAAGCCTAATTACAGTGACTAAACAGTCACATGGGATTTGACTGCCATCATGACTGGCAGTAATACGGTCACTGTAACAGCCCACCCCATTGGGTATCTCACCGCACGGATTAAAAGTACATTTACATTCTAAAACTTCTGACAGACAATGTCATACTTTTGGACTCCCAGAAGGCATGAACTGTTGAGTCCTTTTTTTATTTACACTTAAGACATGACTCTTCTGCTGTGCTGTCGAATTTGTGAATTTTGTCTCTTGTTGTATAATTAGTTTATACTGGATTAATCTTACAGTTTTAATAACTGTTAAGTTCCAAAACTCCCTCCATCTTGTTCCAAAACTCCCTCCATCTTGTTCCAAAACTCCCTCCATCTTGTTCCAAAACTCCCTCCATCTTGTTCCAAAACTCCCTCCATCTTGTTCCAAAACTCCCTCCATCTTGTTCCAAAACTCCCTCCATCTTGTTCCAAAACTCCCTCCATCTTGTTCCAAAACTCCCTCCATCTTGTTCCAAAACTCCCTCCATCTTGTTCCAAAACTCCCTCCATCTTGTTCCAAAACTCCCTCCATCTTGTTCCAAAACTCCCTCCATCTTGTTCCAAAACTCCCTCCATCTTGTTCCAAAACTCCCTCCATCTTGTGCCTATATCAGTTATTTTTAAGTCTTGATTCCAGTACTTCATATTTTTTTTCTACGAGATTATCAATTGGCTTTCTGCAAGCTTTTGTATGTCTTACCAATCATATGAGTGTATTTTTCTGAGTAAATAGGATTCCCTCAACATCGCTCTGATGTCCAAAAGCTTTCTGGATGAAATTGTATCATATAAAACATACAAGTTGCATATATTTTAATATATTCTGTAATTTGCAGTGCTGTACCATTTTACATTCAAAGGACAATTTTGAAATGTTAGATTATTTTGCTATTGGATTAACTGGTTGTTAAAATAACTAAATTGAGAAGATTATTATGATGTTTTGGTGATTAAATCAATGTCTAATGGTATTTCACAGTAAATGTATATTTTGGATTAATGGTTATGTGGTGAAATATGTTTTCAAGGCAACAAAAAACTAGGCATGTTTTGCCTAGTTAAATAAAGGTTAAATATATATATTTTTAAATTCAAACAAAATTAGTGCAATATATGAGACATTTCAGGTGTTACCAGGTAGGCGTTTTGTACGAATAGTTTTTTTTTAAACCACCACATAAACCAAAGCGATAGAAAAATCATAATTTTTATATCATAAACCCCTGACCTTTAACCCAAACTTTATTAACTCACCGAGCTACTGGGTTCAAATGTCTTGGAGGCCATCCGGACGCTGGCACTGCGAGAGAGAGACACAGAGAGAGATTGAGAGGTGAGAGAGAGATTGAGAAGATAGAGAGGCGAGAGATAGAGAGATTGAGAGAAGAGAGAGAGGAGAGAGATAGAGATTGAGAAGAGAGATTGAGAGGAGAGATAGAGAGGAGAGAGATTGAAAGGATAGAGGAGAGATTAAGAGGAGAGAGAGAGATTGAGAGGAGAGAGAGATTGAGAGAGAGAGAGAGAGAGAGATTGAGAGGAGAGAGAGAGATTGAGAGGAGAGCGATAGAGAGAGATTGAGTGGAAAGAGATAGAGAGATTGAAAGGAGAGGGAGAGAGAGAGATTGAGAGGAGAGCGATAGAGAGAGATTGAGTGGAAAGAGATAGAGAGATAGAGAGGAGAGAGAGAGAGAGAGAGAGATAGAGAGGAGAGAGAGATTGAAAGGAGAGGGAGAGAGATAGAGAGGAGAGAGAGATTGAAAGGAGAGGGAGAGAGATAGAGAGGAGAGAGAGAGAGAGAGAGAGAGGAGAGAGAGATTGAAAGACAAAGTTGGATAAAACAAAAGATAATTGATCATAAAACATAACAGCCATGATGTAGCAAGGATCACAGTCAGTATGTTAGAGCTCTGCTACCCGACCAGAACCCGAGATTATACATCGGTTTAGCGCAGGGTAGGGCCTGTTTTTCATCAATATCTGGTTTGGTTTATTAATTCGACCATTTTAAAAACAAGCACACATAGAACTTGAAAAAGACACATGCACATGAGTACATAGCAACACACGTAAGCACTCCAGTCTATACTATAGATGCTGTATCCTTAACTGCCTGTTCAGGGGAAGAACGACAGATTTGTACCTTGTCAGCTCGGGGATTTGAACTTGTAACCTTCCGATTACTAGTCCAATGCTCTAACCACTAGGCTACCCTTTCCTGGGTAGCTGATCAGAGATAGACATAATAGGGAAAAGAGCAAACAAAGCAAGATAAAATATCACGTCCATTAATCTATGTGTGTGTGTGTGTGTGTGTGTGTGTGTGTGTGTGTGTGTGTGTGTGCTGTGGGGGTTGAAGCTATGAACCTACAGGCTTGGCTCGCTCATCCCTTCCAGGCTTTTGGGAGGGTGGACGGACAATGCGCCTGTCATAGTGGATGTAAGCATTGTCCCCACGCGCTCTGGCAGCTTTCATGGCTGGGATAAGTTCTTTCCTCTTCTGGGGCACAGTTTCAGGATAGTCCTCGTTGAGGAAGATTTATGTTCCTCTCAAGGTCTTGGCTCTTTCCAGAACAGCTACCTTGTCCTTGAACCTCAGGAACTTGACCATTATTGGCCTGGGCCTGTCACCTGGGCCAGTAATGGGTTTTCCAGTCCTGTGGGCATGTTCCACTTCAGTCTTCATGTGGTCCATCTTCAGTTTCTCAGAGATCATTTCCCTTACTTTGTCCTCAGACTCCATTCAGGTCTCATGAGGATATTCTGCAATTCCGCTGTTCCACCTTGATTGTCCCTTGAGATAATCTGATTTCTCCGTCATTCTCATCATATATTCACATACAGAACTGATGTCCTATCTCACTGACTTACAGATTGCTGTCATCTTGCAATTCTCCTGTTTTAACTCATTGAGCTGACGCTGGGAGAACTGCAAACTGTTCTTCAGGTCCTGGACCTCTCTGGTCAGGTCGTCCATTATTTTATTAGTTGACTCCACCAGTAATTGGACAAAAAACTTGAAGCTATTTTCTTGTTGTTGTAACAACTTCTTGTTCAACTCTTTTTGTTTGTTAAAAAAAATCCTTCACCTGTGATAGTGAGAAACCCATGGCCTTACATTTGACAGAGACAATCGGGCAATGGTAATTGTCATGGGCATGGGTAGGGCTCGGGCTTATCTAATGTGTGTGTGTGTGTGTTACCTCCTCTGTAAAGGCATGCTTTCCTCCTCTTTCTTCCTCAGCATCTGTGGACAGAGAGAGCATGTGTGTGTCAGTGAGGACAGAGAGTGTGTGTGTCAGTGAGGACAGAGTGAGTGTGTGTCAGTGAGGACAGAGTGAGTGTGTGTCAGTGAGGACAGAGTGAGTGTGTGTCAGTGAGGACAGAGTGAGTGTGTGTCAGTGAGGACAGAGTGAGTGTGTGTCAGTGAGGACAGAGTGAGTGTGTGTCAGTGAGGACAGAGTGAGTGTGTGTCAGTGAGGACAGAGAGTGTGTGTGTCAGTGAGGACAGAGTGAGTGTGTGTCAGTGAGGACAGAGTGAGTGTGTCAGTGAGGACAGAGTGAGTGTGTGTCAGTGAGGACAGAGAGTGTGTGTGTCAGTGAGGACAGAGAGTGTGTGTGTCAGTGAGGACAGAGTGAGTGTGTGTCAGTGAGGACAGAGTGAGTGTGTCAGTGAGGACAGAGTGAGTGTGTGTCAGTGAGGACAGAGTGAGTGTGTGTCAGTGAGGACAGAGAGTGTGTGTGTCAGTGAGGACAGAGAGTGTGTGTGTGTGTGTGTGTGTGTGTGTGTGTGTGTGTGTGTGTGTGAATCCTACTGGCTCTGATGCTCGTCGGACATGGCAGGGCTTGAAAAATATTCTGGACTACAAAGGGTAACCCAGCCGCGAGCTGCCCAGTGGGTAACCCAGCCGCGAGCTGCCCAGTGGGTAACCCAGCCGCGAGCTGCCCAGTGGGTAACCCAGCCGCGAGCTGCCCAGTGGGTAACCCAGCCGCGAGCTGCCCAGTGGGTAACCCAGCCGCGAGCTGCCCAGTGGGTAACCCAGCCGCGAGCTGCCCAGTGGGTAACCCAGCCGCGAGCTGCCCAGTGACACGAGCCAACCAGATGAGATAAATGCCTTTTATGCTCGCTTCGAGGCAAGCAAAACTGAAGCATGCATGAGAGCACTAGCGGTAATCCCACTCTCGATGTGAGTAAGACCTTTAAAAAGATCAACATTCACAAAGCCGCGGGGCCATGGATTACCAGGACGTGTACTGAAGCTGCACGTACCAACTGGCAAGTGTCTTCACTGACATGGTCAACCTCCCCTGACTGAGTCTGTAATACCTACATGTTTCAAGTAGACCACCATAGTCCCTGTGCCCAAGGAAGGTAACCTGCTTACCGCTCCGTAGCACTCACGTCTGTAGCCATGAAGTGCTTTGAAAGGCTGGTCATGGCTCACATCAACACCATTATCCCAGAAACCCTAGACCCACTCTAATTTGCATACCGCCCAAACAGATCCACAGATGATGCAATCTCTATTGCACTCCACACTGCCCTTTCCCACCTGGACAAAAGGAACACTTATGTGAGAATGCTATTCATTGACTATAGCTCAGCGTTCAACACCATAGTACCCTCAAAGCTCATCACTAAGCTAAGAATCCTGGGACTAAACACCTCCCTCTGAAATTGGATCCTGGACTTCCTGATGAGCCACCCCCAGGTGGTGGGGGTAGGAAGCAACACATCTGCCACACTGATCCTCAACACTGGTGCTCCCCAGGGGTGCCTGCTCAGTCCCCTCCTGTACAGGCACGACTCCAACACCATCATTAAGTTTGCAGACGACACAACAGTGGTAGGCCTGATCACCGACAACGACTAGACAGCATATAGGGAGGTCAGAGACCTGGCCGGTTGGTGCCAGAATAACAACCTGTTCCTCAACGTAACCAAGACTAAGGAGATGATTGTGGACTACAGTAAAAGGAGGACCGAGCACGCCCCATTCTCATCGACTGGGCTGTAGTGGAGCAGGTTGAGAGCTTCAAGTTCCTTGGTGTCCACATCAACAACAAACTAGAATGGTCCAAACACACCAAGACAGTCATGAAGAGGGCACGACAAAGCCTATTCCCCCTCAGGAAACTAAAAACATTTGTTATGGGTCCTCAGATCCTCAAAAGGTTCTACAGCTGCAACATGGAGAGCATCCTGGTTGCATCATTGCCTGGTATGGCAACTGCTCAGCCTCTGACCGCAAGGCACTACTGGGGTACTGCGTACGGACCAGTACATCACTGGGGCTAAGCTGCCTGCCATCCAGGACCTCTAAACCAGGCGGTGTCAGAGGAAGGCCCTAAAAATGGTTAAAGACCCCAGCCACCCCAGTCATAGACTGTTCTCTCTCCTACCGCATGGCAAGCGGTACCGGAGTGCCAAGTCTAGGACAAAAAGGCTTCTCAACAGTTTTTACCCCCAAGCCATAAGATTCCTGAACAGGTAATCAAATGGCTACCCGGACTATTTTCACTGTTTGCCTCCCCAACCCCTCTTTTTATGCTGCTGCTACTCTTTGTTTATCATATATGCATAGTGACTTTAACTATACATTCATGTACATATTACCTCAATTGAGCTGACCCAAGTGAGTGCTCCCGCACATTGGCTAACCTGGCTATCTGCATTGTGTACCACCCACCACCCGGCAACCCCTCTCTTACGCTACTGCTACTCTCTGTTCATCATATATGCATAGTCACTTGAACCATATCTACATACTACCTCAATCAGCCTGACTAACCAGTGTCTATACATAGCCTCACTACTGTATATAGCCTCACTACTGTATATAGCCTCTCTACTGTATATAGCCTCTCTACTGTATATAGCCTCTCTACTGTATATATCCTCTCTACTGTATATAGCCCCTATACTGTATATAACCTGTCTTTTTACTGTTGTTTTATTTCTTTACTTACCTATTGTTCACCTAATACCTTTTTTGCACTATTGGTTAGAGCCTGTAAGTAAGCATTTCACTGTAAGATCTACTAGACCTGTTGTATTCAGCGCACATGACAAATAAACTTTTATTTGATTTGAGTCAGGTTTGTAGGCCGCTTTTTCAGTTCTGCCCACACATTTTCTATAGGCTTGAAGTCAGGGCTTTGTGATGGCCACTCCAATACACTGACTTTGTTGTCCATTTTGCCACAACATTTTGCCACAACTTTGGAAGTATGCTTGGAGTCATTGTCTATTTGGAAGACCCATTTGTGACCAAGCTTTAACTTCCTGACTGATGTCTTGAGATGTTGCTTCAATATATCCACATAATTTTCCTCCCTCATGATCCCATCTGTTTTGTTACGTGTGTAATATTTGTGTTGTGGAGAAATGACCAGGCAGGAGACGGGAGTACAGTTAGTTGTCGTTTAGTCCAAAAACCCCTCGTGCTCTACAGTTCCCGGCACCCCAGTGCTCATGTGCATTTCCTATTAGGTGTAGTAACGTAACACTGCCGTAATGCATTACTGCTTAGTAACAGCACAGTAACTAATATAAACAGATGTAGATCCCAGATACTACAACGTGCACCAGTCCCTCCTGCAGCAAAGCACCCCCACAACATGATGCTGCCACCCCCGTGCTTCACGGTTGGGATGGTGTTCTTCGGCTTGCAAGCCTCCCCCTTTTTCCTCCAAACATAACTATGGTCATTATGGCCAAACAGTTTTAGTTTTGTTTCATCAGACCAGAGGACCAGAGGACATTTCTCCAAAAAGTACGATCTTCGTCCCCGTGTGCAGTTGCAAACCGTAGTCTGGCTTTTTAATGGCGGTTTTGGAGCAGTGGCTTCTTCCTTGCTGAGCAGCCTTTCAGGTTATGTCGATATAGGACTCGTTTTACTGTGGATATAGATACTTTTGTACCTGTTTCCTCCAGCATCTTCACAAGGTCCTTTGCTGTTGTTCTGGGATTGATTTGCACTTTTCGCACCAAAGTACGTTCATCTCTATAAGACAGAACGCTTCTCCTTCCTGAAAGGTATTGTTTGTACAGAACGTGGTACTCCCTCTTCCTCGACAGCTCTTCCTCGACAGCTCTTCCTCGACAGTTCCTCGACAGTTCTAAACTCTAACTCTACTCGTGTTACATCTGCCCCTGACACACCCTACTTCTCATCCTGTGTCTCCCTAACCCGGTGCTCTCTTCCTCTCTGTGTGGGTGCTTTGGACTGTATGAGTGTAGATAGGTGTGCTGAGGCCGAGCAGATCCCCACCAGCTGCTACCTGTTCCAAAATCAAGATAGATCTCTACAAATACTCAGCCCTGCCACTTCCACGCTGCATAATCTCTGCTCAGTCAGTCTACGTTTCAAGCCGTTTGTTCCTGCATAGAACTTGTTATCCTGGTGTGCCTGTTTTCACTAGCCTGATGCTGCTTTTCCCTCCCCTACAGTTCCGCCCGCTCTGCCTCTGGTCCCTGTCCACAGTTCCTCGTCTTGTCAGTCCTGCTTCCGTGGCCTGGACCCCTGCTCTATGGCTTCCTTGGAATCCGTTCCAGACCTGCTTACCCTGCCCTTGCTCCCCTTGCCTCAGCCTCAGTCCCCGGTTGCCTGCTACCCGCCCGAGCCTCCCCTGCACCCCATCTTCCCACCGTTGTTCAATAAATACCTAGGCATCTTCTCCTTTTCTCCTCGTCCGAGTCTGCACTTGGGTTTACCTGCTCCGCCCCGTATAACAACTCTACAGTTCTAAACCCCCACTAACTCTACTTTACAGTTCTTAATTCACTCCAACTACAGTTCTTAATTCACTCCAACTCTACAGTTCTTAATTCACTCCAACTACAGTTCTTAATTCACTCCAACTCCACAGTTCTTAATTCACTCCAACTCTACAGTTCTTAATTCACTCCAACTCTACAGTTTACAGTCAAATTCTGACCAACAGAACAACATACCAGTGTTTAAAACCCTATTTTTAAGCCACAGGTGTTTAGAGCATGTGTTAGTTACCCTGAAGGAGACGGTCCTAGAGCTCTGTCTGGCGAAGGCTGGTCTGGCTGTCTGCTCCAAACTAACAGAGGATCCATTCACACTGCCCTAAACACACACACACACACACACACACACACACACACACAAAAATCAACACAGAGTATAAAGCTGTCTTTTAGAATACAGTGTAAAGTCTTATTGGTTTTAACACTAGAGGGTGCTCTTGCACAGTTACAGAGACTGTATGTCTGTGAGTCGTGGCAAAAGTCCAATTGTGTATTACCTCTGTGTGTCCGTAGTGGGTGGGGCTCTGAGCTCCTCTAGCGGGGGACAGCGGTGTTGTGGGAGAATGGGGGCTCATGGGACTTGTATGCCCACTGGGGGAGGGACTCTTATCAAAGGAGATGGACAGAGAACTAAAGGAAGGGATAACAGGAAGTTAGAAACCTAGAGGAAGTTTGAAAACTACTGGAAGAGATAACAGTAAGTTTGAGAACTACTGGAAGAGATAGATGGAAGTTTGAGAACTACAGGAAGCTATAACAGGATGCTATAGTACCACAGGAAGAGATAACAGGAAGTTAGAGAACTAAAGGAAGAGGTTGGACAGACACTTGGCAGACTAATTTATCTAGGGGCCGTTTTCTTACCTGACAAACTTGAAGGGAGGTTTGGAGTCTGGGCCTAGGTCCTGGGAACCATTCTGCTGCTGTTACAACACATAATAGATAGACAGTTACCATGGGAACTATTCTGCTGCTGTTACAACACAACATATAGACAGTTACCATGGGAACCATTCTCCTGCTGTTACAACACAACATATAGACAGTTACCATGGGAACCATTCTCCTGCTGTTACAACACAACATATAGACAGTTACCATGGGAACCATTCTCCTGCTGTTACAACACAACATATAGACAGTTACCATGGGAACCATTCTCCTGCTGTTACAACACAACATATAGACAGTTACCATGGGAACCATTCTCCTGCTGTTACAACACAACATATAGACAGTTACCATGGGAACCATTCTCCTGCTGTTACAACACAACATATAGACAGTTACCATGGGAACCATTCTCCTGCTGTTACAACACAACATATAGACAGTTACCATGGGAACCATTCTCCTGCTGTTACAACACACAGTTCGCTATGGATACGGCAGCTACCATACAGTGCAGTGGCACAACTTCTGAATCAAATGTTTTTGGCGTCCCGACAAACAGTTGTAGACCTTACCATGAAATGCTTACTTTACAAGCCCTTAACCAACAATGCAGTTCAAAAAAAATATTTATTAAATAAACTAAAGTCAAAAATAAAAGAGCAACAATAAAATAACAATAACGAGGCTATATACAGGGGGTACCGGTACCAAGTGTGCGAGGGTAAGGGTTAGTCATGGTAATATCAATTTGAGCCGGAACAGGATCCCGAACCTCTCAGATTTGAATTTGTTTCTTCCGGCACCTATTTCCACTGTTTGCGTTGTAGACATTCTAATAAACGTGATCTGCGTTTAGATCAAGTTGCCTGCTCCTTATTTCTCCCACCCTCCAGAAAGACCATCATGTAAAAGCACAGTGATCATTCTATGTAGTCATCCTATCCTGCCCTATCCTGCCACACTGATTCCAGACCTGCTCTCTTATTTGTACATAGATGTTATGGGGAGGGCCGGTGGGGTAAGTATCTGGTCTTGACACAGATCTTGGTCAGCTAGTGAAGAGTTCCCTACTTAATCACGTCACATAGCCTAGGCTAGTCATCTCCCTACTGAAAAAGTCAGCAGAGGATGCCTGGTCGTTCTTTAGAAGCAATTTCCTCACCATCTTAAATAAGCATGCCCCATTCAAAACATGTAGAACTAAGAACAGATATAGCCCTTGGTTCACCCCAGACCTGACTGCAGGTCTGTAAACTCTCCTTCCAGACTCACATTAAGCATCTCCAATCCAAAATGAAATCTGGAATCGTCTTCCTATTTTGCAACAAAGCATCCTTCACTCACACTGCCAAACATACCCTCGTAAAACTGACTATCCTACCGATCCTCGACTTCGGCGATGTCATTTACAAAGTAGCCTCCAACACTTTACTCAGCAAACTGGATGTAGTCTATCACAGTGCCATCTGTTTTGTCACCAAAGCCCCATATACTACCCACCACTGTGACCTGTATGCTCTTGTTGGCTGGCCCTCGCTTCATATTCGTCGTCAAACCCACTGGCTCCAGGTCATCTATAAGTCTATGATAGGTAAAGCCCCGCCTTATCTCAGCTCACTGGTCACCATAGCAACACCCACCCATAGCACGCGCTCCAATAGGTATATTTCACTGGTCATCCCCAAAGCTAACACTTCCTTTGGCCGCCTTTCTTTACAGTTCTCTGCTGCCAATGACTGGAATGAATTGCAAAAATCTCTGAAGCTAGAGTCTTATATCTCCCTCTCTAACTTTAAGCATCAGCTGTCAGAGTAGCTTACCAATCACTGTACCTGTACACAGCCAAACTGTAAATAGCACACCCAACTATGTCATCCCCATTAGAGGTCGACCAATTAATCGGAATGGCCGAATAATTAGGGCCGATTTCATTTTTTCATAACAATCGGAAATCGTTAATTTTGGACGCCGATTTTGCAGATGTTTTATTTTTTTTACACCTTTATTTAATCTTTATTTAACCAGGCAAGTCAGTTAAGAACACATTCTTGGTTTCAATGACGGCCTAGGAACTCATTGTGAATTAATTTGCCAGAATTTTACATAATTATGACATAACATTGAAGGTTGTGTAATGTAACAGGAATATTTAGACTTGGGGATACCATCCGTTAGATAAAATACGGAACAGTTCCGTATTTCACTGAAAGAATAAACGTTTTGTTTTCGAGATTATAGTTTCCAGATTTGACCATATTAATGACCTAAGGCTCGTATTTCTGTGTGTTATTCTGTTATAATTAAGTCTACGATTTGATAGAGCAGTCTGACTGAGCGATGGTGGGCACCAGCAGGCTCATAAGCATTCATTCAAACAGCACTTCCGTGCGTTTTGCCAGCAGCTCTGCTGTTTATGAATTCAAGCCTATCAACTCTCGAGATTAGGCTGGTGTAACGATGTGATGTGAAATGGCTAGCTAGTTAGTGGGGTGCGCGCTAATAGCGTTTCAAATGTCACTCGCTCTGAGACTTGGAGTAGTTGTTTCCCTTGCTCTGCATGGGTAACGCTGCTTCGAGGGTGGCTGTTGTCGATGTGTTCCTGGTTCGAGCCCAGGTAGGAGCGAGGAGAGGGACAGAAGCTATACTGTTACACTGGCAATACTAAAGTGCCTATAAGAACATCCAATAGTCAAAGGTATATGAAATACAAATGGTATAGAGAGAAATAGTCCTATAATTCCTATAATAACTACAACCTAAAACTTCTTACCTGGGAATATTGAAGACTCGTGTTAAAAGGAACCACCAGCTTTCATATGTTCTCATGTTCTGAGCAAGGAACTTAAACGTTAGCTTTCTTACATGGCACATGTTACACTTTTACTTCTCCAACACTTAGTTTTTGCATTATTTAAACCAAATTGAACATGTTTCATTATTTATTTGAGGCTAAATTGATTTTATTGATGTATTCTATTAAGTCAAAATAAGTGTTCATTCAGTATTGTTCTAATTGTCATTATTTCAAATCATAATCGGTCGACCTCTAATCCCCATATTGTTATTTATCCTCTTGCTCTTTTGCACCCCAGTATCTCTACTTGCACATCATCATCTGCACATATATCACTCCAGTGTTAATGCTAAATTGTAATTATTTCGCCTCCATGGCCTATTTATTTCCTTACCTCCCTACTCGTCTACATTTGCACGCACTGTACATAGATTTTTCTATTGTGTTATTGACTGTACATTTGTTTATGTGGAACTCTGTGTTGTTTGTGTCGCACTGCTTTGCTTTATCTTGGCCAGGTCTCAGTTGTAAATGAGAACTTGTTCTCAACTGCCCTACCTGGTTAAATAAAGGTGTTCTGCCCTACCTGGTTAAATAAAGGTGTTCTGCCCTACCTGGTTAAATAAAGGTGTTCTGCCCTACCTGGTTAAATAAAGGTGTTCTGCCCTACCTGGTTAAATAAAGGTGTTCTGCCCTACCTGGTTAAATAAAGGTGTTCTGCCCTACCTGGTTAAATAAAGGTGTTCTGCCCTACCTGGTTAAATAAAGGTGTTCTTCCCTACCTGGTTAAATAAAGGTGTTCTGCCCTACCTGGTTAAATAAAGGTGTTCTGCCCTACCTGGTTAAATAAAGGTGTTCTGCCCTACCTGGTTAAATAAAGGTGTTCTGCCCTACCTGGTTAAATAAAGGTGTTCTGCCCTACCTGGTTAAATAAAGGTGTTCTGCCCTACCTGGTTAAATAAAGGTGTTCTGCCCTACCTGGTTAAATAAAGGTGTTCTGCCCTACCTGGTTAAATAAAGGTGTTCTGCCCTACCTGGTTAAATAAAGGTGTTCTGCCCTACCTGGTTAAATAAAGGTGTTCTGCCCTACCTGGTTAAATAAAGGTGTTCTGCCCTACCTGGTTAAATAAAGGTTATATTTAAAATACATTTTAAAAAACATATAACCCCTGGCTTGTCATGCAGAATTCAAAGTTGGGCTGGACAACATGCAAAAAAGTAGTGAGCTTGGGTCTAGAAAAGACTGTAGTGATTAAACTAGCAAAAGAGTGGGAGGAATGTACAGTAAATGTCCTACTCATCAGATGTATAAACCCACCAACAACAAAGAGCCTGACAGGGACAGACAGTGACTGACAGGCTGACACACACGTCACAGTTACAAATAGTAGCTAGCTAGAAATTGAGCTAAAATGTATTTTTCAAAGATTTCAAAGAAAATGAAAGTAGACAATGAATGTAGGGTGTTCCACCAAGAGTGTACATCGAAATATTTATTTATTGAGGTATCAGGGAAAGCTGCATGCTTAGTGTACAAAGAGAGCATCGCCGTCTTGAAAGACTACAACTTGTCCCGACACTTCCAGACGAAGCATGCAGAGAAATATAGTAATATGAATTCTGAGCAGAGGACAAGTGCATTGAAAGAATGCACAAAACTGCATTTAGCAAACAACGGAATTACGAGAGCTGGCTATGTACTGTCCCACAAAATTGCTAAACATAGCAAGCCATTCGTTGAGAGCGAATTCATTAAAGAATGTTGAATTGACTCTGCAGCAATATTTTGCCGCGACAAGAAAGAGCTGTTTGAAAATGTTACCTTGGCGTGTTGAGGAAATCGCAGAGAATATGGAACAACAGTTGAAAGACAAGGTAAAGGATTTCACCTATTTTTCCTTGGCCCTGGATGAGAGCAGTGATGTACGTGACACGGCTCAGTTGTTGATAATCTTACGAGGTCATAACCCCAGACTTTGAAATGACAGAGGAGCCCGCTTCAGTGCAGTCAATAAAGAGCACAACCACAGGGAAATGTTTATTGGAGTAGGTTAATAAGCGTGTGGCAAAGCTGGGACTGAAGTTTTGAAAAGTTATCCTGTGTGACCAAACTCAACAGGAAAAACCGTTAACCTTTTGAAAAGGATACCACATCAAGTAGCTGAGCTGAACCCAGATCAGACAATTATTTTCCTGCATTGCATTACTCATCAGGAGGTGCTCTGTTAATGTGTTCTGAAAATGAGCCATGTTGTGGATACAGTCACTAAAGTGGTAAACTTCATAAGAGCAAAATCTTTAAACCACAGGCAGTTTGACTCACTTGTACAGCCTTGTCAAAGCCTTCAAGGGAAAATTACTCCTCCTGACCTGTCAAGTAGAAGCCAACAATCTCCCCCACCTTCCGACACTACTAGTCTGTTCCCTATCAGATGACACTACTAGTCTGTTCCCTATCAGATGACACTACTAGTCTGTACCCTATCAGATGACACTACTAGTCTGTTCCCTATCAGATGACACTACTAGTCTGTTCCCTATCAGATGACCTTCTGACACTACTAGTCTGTTCCCTATCAGATGACCTTATGACACTACTAGTCTGTTCCCTATCAGATGACACTACTAGTCTGTTCCCTATCAGATGACACTACTAGTCTGTTCCCTATCAGATGACACTACTAGTCTGTTCCCTATCAGATGACACTACTAGTCTGTTCCCTATCAGATGACACTACTAGTCTGTTCCCTATCAGATGACACTACTAGTCTGTTCCCTATCAGATGACCTTCTGACACTACTAGTCTGTTCCCTATCAGATGACACTACTAGTCTGTTCCCTATCAGATGACCTTCTGACACTACTAGTCTGTTCCCTATCAGATGACACTACTAGTCTGTTCCCTATCAGATGACACTACTAGTCTGTTCCCTATCAGATGACACTACTAGTCTGTTCCCTATCAGATGACACTACTAGTCTGTTCCCTATCAGATGACACTACTAGTCTGTTCCCTATCAGATGACACTACTAGTCTGTTCCCTATCAGATGACACTACTAGTCTGTTCCCTATCAGATGACACTACTAGTCTGTTCCCTATCAGATGACACTACTAGTCTGTTCCCTATCAGATGACACTACTAGTCTGTTCCCTATCAGATGACACTACTAGTCTGTTCCCTATCAGATGACACTACTAGTCTGTTCCCTATCAGATGACACCACTAGTCTGTTCCCTATCAGATGACACTACTAGTCTGTTCCCTATCAGATGACACTACTAGTCTGTTCCCTATCAGATGACACTACTAGTCTGTTCCCTATCAGATGACACTACTAGTCTGTTCTCTATCAGATGACACCACTAGTCTGTTCCCTATCAGATGACACTACTAGTCTGTTCTCTATCAGATGACACTACTAGTCTGTTCCCTATCAGATGACCAGCGGGAGAAGTATACATCGCAGCTGCGTGCTTTGAACGGTGAGTTTTCTCATCATTTTGAGGATTTCAAACTGTTGTAAAATGACATGCTGTTGGTTTCCTCTCCTTTCACCTTCAATGTGGACCACGCTCCCACTGACCTGCAACTTGAGCTGATCCATCTTCAGTCTGATGCAGTGATTGGAGAACTATTCAGAACAATGTCACTGACGAGGTTCTATGCATCTCTTGATGAACAAAGCTTTCCAAAGATTAGGAGTCGAGCTCAGAAGACGTTTGTCCTGTTTGGGTCAACCTATGTATGTGAACAGACCTTTTCAGTGATGAAATATAACAAGTCAAGGCACAGCTCATCTCTTACTGACTCTCACCTCTCAGTAATCCTGCACATAGCGACATCAGAAACTATACCTGACTTTACTGTTCTAGTCATCAGAGACTTCACTCCTCACACTGATTGAGGAGTTTAAATGTGATATTGATCTCTCTGTCTTGTGTTTTTATCCGTTAACTAGAGTTCTGTCCGTGGTGCTGAATGCGCAGTGTACTTTTACCTAGATCTTCATAATGAAAAGACCTACCAAAAGGAGAACTTGGATGTGGTTTATTTCTGTGCATGTTAAAACACTAAAGTAAGTTGCATATCTGGACGTGATTTACAGTAGATATATCTGTCAACACAGTCATACACATGATGTATAATCCTGTAATATGATTCTGGCCCGTGATGGAAAAAAAAATATTCTAATATGGCCCTCCATGGAAAATAATTGCCCAGGCCTGTTCTAGTTAGTAACTTACAGTAGCTGTATTCCAGGCATGTTCTAGTTAGTAACTTACAGTAGCTGTATTCCAGGCCTGTTCTAGTTAGTAACTTACAGTAGCTGTATTCCAGGCCTGTTCTAGTTAGTAACTTACAGTAGCTGTATTCCAGGCCTGTTCTAGTTAGTAACTTACAGTAGCTGTATTCCAGGCCTGTTCTAGTTAGTAACTTACAGTAGCTGTATTCCAGGCCTGTTCTAGTTAGTAACTTACAGTAGCTGTATTCCAGGCCTGTTCTAGTTAGTAACTTACAGTAGCTGTATTCCAGGCCTGTTCTAGTTAGTAACTTACAGTAGCTGTATTCCAGGCCTGTTCTAGTTAGTAATTTACAGTAGCTGTATTCCAGGCCTGTTCTAGTTAGTAACTTACAGTAGCTGTATTCCAGGCCTGTTCTAGTTAGTAACTTACAGTAGCTGTATTCCAGGCCTGTTCTAGTTAGTAACTTACAGTAGCTGTATTCCAGGCCTGTTCTAGTTAGTAACTTACAGTAGCTGTATTCCAGGCCTGTTCTAGTTAGTAACTTACAGTAGCTGTATTCCAGGCCTGTTCTAGTTAGTAACTTACAGTAGCTGTATTCCAGGCCTGTTCTAGTTAGTAACTTACAGTAGCTGTATTCCAGGCCTGTTCTAGTTAGTAACTTACAGTAGCTGTATTCCAGGCCTGTTCTAGTTAGTAACTTACAGTAGCTGTATTCCAGGCCTGTTCTAGTTAGTAACTTACAGTAGCTGTATTCCAACAGAACAGCCACTATGAAGGCATTATCAAGCAACACAATACAAACAAAGTAAAAGCTCTTTGAGGATAAGTTCATTTTGCTGAACAGAGGGTTAAAGAAGAGAGCACTCTGAGTTCTCAACCAACAGGATCATATCAAACCACAGCCAGGTAGTCTGGCACAATGAGACCTCGCAGAGTTCTACCCTCTCAGGTGTGTGTGGGGTGTGTGTGTACATTGGTCAATCTGTAGGCGTGTGCGAGGCTGAAAGTGTTCCCCAGGGGGTAAGGAGAAAGGTCCCGTCTGTTAATGGAGTAGATTATTAACAAATGGTAGGGGTTAGGGTTACGGTTAACACTAGGTACACACCCTGTATGGTAGGGGTTAGGGTTAGGGTTAACACTAGGTACACACCCTGTATGGTAGGGGTTAGGGTTAGGGTTAACACTAGGTACACACCCTGTATGGTAGGGGTTAGGGTTAGAGTTAACACTAGGTACACACCCTGTATGGTAGGGGTTAGGGTTAACACTAGGTACACACCCTGTATGGTAGGGGTTAGGGTTAACACTAGGTACACACCCTGTATGGTAGGGGTTAGGGTTAACACTAGGTACACACCCTGTATGGTAGGGGTTAGGGTTAACACTAGGTACACACCCTGTATGGTAGGGGTTAGGGTTAACACTAGGTACACACCCTGTATGGTAGGGGTTAGGGTTAACACTAGGTACACACCCTGTATGGTAGGGGTTAGAGTTAACACTAGGTACACACCCTGTATGGTAGGGGTTAGGGTTAGGGTTAACACTAGGTACACACCCTGTATGGTAGGGGTTAGGGTTAGAGTCAACACTAGGTACACACCCTGTATGGTAGGGGTTAGGGTTAGGGTTAACACTAGGTACACACCCTGTATGGTAGGGGTTAGGGTTAGAGTTAACACTAGGTACACACCCTGTATGGTAGGGGTTAGGGTTAACACTAGGTACACACCCTGTATGGTAGGGGTTAGGGTTAACACTAGGTACACACCCTGTATGGTAGGGGTTAGAGTTAACACTAGGTACACACCCTGTATGGTAGGGGTTAGGGTTAACACTAGGTACACACCCTGTATGGTAGGGGTTAGGGTTAGAGTTAACACTAGGTACACACCCTGTATGGTAGGGGTTAGGGTTAACACTAGGTACACACCCTGTATGGTAGGGGTTAGAGTTAGGGTTAACACTAGGTACACACCCTATATGGTAGGGGTTAGAGTTAACACTAGGTACACACCCTGTATGGTAGGGGTTAGGGTTAACACTAGGTACACATCCTGTATGGTAGGGGTTAGGGTTAGGGTTAACACTAGGTACACACCCTGTATGGTAGGGGTTAGGGTTAGGGTTAACACTAGGTACACACCCTGTATGGTAGGGGTTAGGGTTAACACTAGGTACACACCCTGTATGGTAGGGGTTAGAGTTAACACTAGGTACGCACCCTGTATGGTAGGGGTTAGGGTTAGAGTTAACACTAGGTACACACCCTGTATGGTAGGGGTTAGGGTTAGAGTTAACACTAGGTACACACCCTGTATGGTAGGGGTTAGGGTTAGAGTTAACACTAGGTACACACCCTGTATGGTAGGGGTTAGGGTTAACACTAGGTACACACCCTGTATGGTAGGGGTTAGGGTTAGGGTTAACACTAGGTACACACCCTGTATGGTAGGGGTTAGAGTCAACACTAGGTACACACCCTGTATGGTAGGGGTTAGGGTTAACACTAGGTACACACCCTGTATGGTAGGGGTTAGGGTTAGAGTTAACACTAGGTACACACCCTGTATGGTAGGGGTTAGGGTTAACACTAGGTACACACCCTGTATGGTAGGGGTTAGGGTTAACACTAGGTACACACCCTGTATGGTAGGGGTTAGAGTTAACACTAGGTACACACCCTGTATGGTAGGGGTTAGGGTTAACACTAGGTACACACCCTGTATGGTAGGGGTTAGGGTTAGAGTTAACACTAGGTACACACCCTGTATGGTAGGGGTTAGGGTTAACACTAGGTACACACCCTGTATGGTAGGGGTTAGAGTTAACACTAGGTACACACCCTGTATGGTAGGGGTTAGGGTTAACACTAGGTACACACCCTGTATGGTAGGGGTTAGGGTTAACACTAGGTACACACCCTGTATGGTAGGGGTTAGGGTTAACACTAGGTACACACCCTGTATGGTAGGGGTTAGGGTTAGAGTTAACACTAGGTACACACCCTGTATGGTAGGGGTTAGTGTTAACACTAGGTACACACCCTGTATGGTAGGGGTTAGGGTTAGAGTTAACACTAGGTACACACCCTGTATGGTAGGGGTTAGGGTTAGAGTTAACACTAGGTACACACCCTGTATGGTAGGGGTTAGAGTTAACACTAGGTACACACCCTGTATGGTAGGGGTTAGGGTTAGGGTTAACACTAGGTACACACCCTGTATGGTAGGGGTTAGGGTTAACACTAGGTACACACCCTGTATGGTAGGGGTTAGAGTTAACACTAGGTACACACCCTGTATGGTAGGGGTTAGAGTTAACACTAGGTACACACCCTGTATGGTAGGGGTTAGGGTTAGGGTTAACACTAGGTACACACCCTGTATGGTAGGGGTTAGGGTTAGGGTTAACACTAGGTACACACCCTGTATGGTAGGGGTTAGGGTTAGAGTTAACACTAGGTACACACCCTGTATGGTAGGGGTTAGGGTTAACACTAGGTACACACCCAGTATGGTAGGGATTAGGGTTAACACTAGGTACACACCCTGTATGGTAGGGGTTAGGGTTAGAGTTAACACTAGGTACACACCCGGTATGGTAGGGGTTAGAGTTAGGGTTAACACTAGGTACACACCCTGTATGGTAGGGGTTAGGGTTAACACTAGGTACACACCCTGTATGGTAGGGGTTAGGGTTAGAGTCAACACTAGGTACACACCCTGTATGGTAGGGGTTAGAGTTAACACTAGGTACACACCCTGTATGGTAGGGGTTAGGGTTAACACTAGGTACACACCCTGTATGGTAGGGGTTAGGGTTAACACTAGGTACACACCCTGTATGGTAGGGGTTAGGGTTAACACTAGGTACACACCCTGTATGGTAGGGGTTAGGGTTAGAGTTAACACTAGGTACACACCCTGTATGGTAGGGGTTAGAGTTAACACTAGGTACACACCCTGTATGGTAGGGGTTAGGGTTAACACTAGGTACACATCCTGTATGGTAGGGGTTAGGGTTAACACTAGGTACACACCCTGTATGGTAGGGGTTAGGGTTAGAGTTAACACTAGGTACAAACCCTGTATGGTAGGGGTTAGGGTTAGGGTTAACACTAGGTACACACCCTGTATGGTAGGGGTTAGAGTTAGTGTTAACACTAGGTACACACCCTGTATGGTAGGGGTTAGGGTTAGAGTTAACACTAGGTACACACCCTGTATGGTAGGGGTTAGAGTTAACACTAGGTACACACCCTGTATGGTAGGGGTTAGGGTTAACACTAGGTACACACCCTGTATGGTAGGGGTTAGAGTTAACACTAGGTACACACCCTGTATGGTAGGGGTTAGGGTTAGAGTTAACACTAGGTACAAACCCTGTATGGTAGGGGTTAGAGTTAACACTAGGTACACACCCTGTATGGTAGGGGTTAGGGTTAACACTAGGTACACACCCTGTATGGTAGGGGTTAGGGTTAACACTAGGTACACACCCTGTATGGTAGGGGTTAGAGTTAACACTAGGTACACACCCTATATGGTAGGGGTTAGGGTTAGATTTAACACTAGGTACACACCCTGTATGGTAGGGGTTAGAGTTAACACTAGGTACACACCCTGTATGGTAGGGGTTAGGGTTAGAGTTAACACTAGGTACACACCCTGTATGGTAGGGGTTAGGGTTAACACTAGGTACACACCCTGTATGGTAGGGGTTAGGGTTAGAGTTAACACTAGGTACACACCCTGTATGGTAGGGGTTAGAGTTAACACTAGGTACACACCCTGTATGGTAGGGGTTAGGGTTAGGGTTAACACTAGGTACACACCCTGTATGGTAGGGGTTAGAGTTAGAGTTAACACTAGGTACACTCCCTGTATGGTAGGGGTTAGAGTTAGTGTTAACACTAGGTACACACCCTGTATGGTAGGGGTTAGGGTTAGAGTTAACACTAGGTACACACCCTGTATGGTAGGGGTTAGAGTTAACACTAGGTACACACCCTGTATGGTAGGGGTTAGGGTTAACACTAGGTACACACCCTGTATGGTAGGGGTTAGAGTTAACACTAGGTACACACCCTGTATGGTAGGGGTTAGGGTTAACACTAGGTACACACCCTGTATGGTAGGGGTTAGAGTTAACACTAGGTACACACCCTGTATGGTAGGGGTTAGGGTTAACACTAGGTACACACCCTGTATGGTAGGGGTTAGGGTTAACACTAGGTACACACCCTATATGGTAGGGGTTAGGGTTAGAGTTAACACTAGGTACACACCCTGTATGGTAGGGGTTAGAGTTAACACTAGGTACACACCCTGTATGGTAGGGGTTAGGGTTAGAGTTAACACTAGGTACACACCCTGTATGGTAGGGGTTAGGGTTAGAGTTAACACTAGGTACACACCCTGTATGGTAGGGGTTAGGGTTAACACTAGGTACACACCCTGTATGGTAGGGGTTAGGGTTAGAGTTAACACTAGGTACACACCCTGTATGGTAGGGGTTAGGGTTAACACTAGGTACACACCCTGTATGGTAGGGGTTAGGGTTAGAGTTAACACTAGGTACACACCCTGTATGGTAGGGGTTAGAGTTAACACTAGGTACACACCCTGTATGGTAGGGGTTAGGGTTAACACTAGGTACACACCCTGTATGGTAGGGGTTAGGGTTAGAGTTAACACTAGGTACACACCCTATATGGTAGGGGTTAGGGTTAGAGTTAACACTAGGTACACACCCTGTATGGTAGGGGTTAGGGTTAGAGTTAACACTAGGTACACACCCTGTATGGTAGGGGTTAGAGTTAGGGTTAACACTAGGTACACACCCTGTATGGTAGGGGTTAGGGTTAACACTAGGTACACACCCTGTATGGTAGGGGTTAGAGTTAGAGTTAACACTAGGTACACACCCTGTATGGTAGGGGTTAGGGTTAACACTAGGTACACACCCTGTATGGTAGGGGTTAGGGTTAGGGTTAACACTAGGTACACACCCTGTATGGTAGGGGTTAGGGTTAGAGTTAACACTAGGTTATACACCCTGTATGGTAGGGGTTAGGGTTAGAGTTAACACTAGGTACACACCCTGTATGGTAGGGGTTAGGGTTAGGGTTAACACTAGGTACACACCCTGTATGGTAGGGGTTAGAGTTAACACTAGGTTATACATTGCATACAGTACTAACACTGTCTTTACCATCACTCACACACACTCACACACTCTGTCCTTACTCACACACACAAACACACGTGCGCACGCACGCACGCACACACACAAACACAGTCTCTGTCCTTACTGGCACACTCACTCATGCACACAAACACACACAAACACACACACACACACACACACACACAAACACACACAAACACACACATCAAAATAGAACCCTCCTTCCCTCTCACCTGTCTTTCTAGGGGGTTGGTAGGTGTAGGGGTTGAGGGTATGGGTGAAGATATGGATGAGGGTGGGGTTGAGGGTGAAGGTATGGATGAGGGTGGGGTTGAGGGTGAAGATATGGATGAGGGTGGGGTTGAGGGTGAAGGTTTGATGGGGGTGTCTATTGGAGGTGTCTGTCTCCCCCCTTCCTCCATATCACCCAATAGCTCCACTCTCCCCTCCTCCCCTCCCTCTCTCCCCTCCTCCCCTCCATCTCTCCCCTCCTCCTCTCCTTTCTGTCGTCTGAGAGTCTCTATGTGTCTGTTCCTCCTCCTCTCGTCTCGAACACTGAGCATCTCCTCAAAGTCCAGCTGCATCTCCGCACTGTAATACACACAAATAATGAATTGCTGTTCTCCCTAGTATCTTTACAGAGAAAAACGCACTTTGAATTGTGTGTGTGTGTGTGTGTGTGTGTGTGTGTGTGTGTGTGTGCCTGTGTGTGAGCGTGTGATAACAGGTGTTTGACCTCTGACCTGGTGATGCTTGGAGCATTGTCATTGGTGGGTTGGTTTCCGGGGGTGTGTCGGGGAGAAAGGTCGTTTCCAGGTGAAATGTCATTTCCAGGTGAAAGGTCATTGTCGGGGTCAGTGCTGCTATAGCTCCTCTCCTTCCTCCTCCTCTCCCTTTCCACTTCCTCTTCATCCTCCACTGTCCACTGGCGGGCAAGCCTACACAGACCCACACAGTTTAACACTAGTGACCTAGGCTACTACAGGGACTTTTGAGGTTCTCGATAGATTTAAATAAGGCTTTATAACCACAACATGCTTCTTAAATCATCTGCATGAAGATGCAGTAGTATGAACAGCTGATGACAGGGTTAGGGACAACAACTCTCTTTGTAGGGTGCTCTCTGTGTGACATGCTGTCTGAGATGGTACTCTGTGTGACATGCTGTCTGAGATGGTACTCTGTGACATGCTGTCTGAGATGGTACTCTGTGACATGCTGTCTGAGATGGTACTCTGTGTGACATGCTGTCTGAGATGGTACTCTGTGTGACATGCTGTCTGAGATGGTACTCTGTGTGACATGCTGTCTGAGATGGTACTCTGTGTGACATGCTGTCTAAGATGGTACTCTGTGTGACATGCTGTCTGAGATGGTACTCTGTGACATGCTGTCTGAGATGGTACTCTGTGACATGCTGTCTGAGATGGTACTCTGTGACATGCTGTCTGAGATGGTACTCTGTGACATGCTGTCTGAGATGGTACTCTGTGACATGCTGTCTGAGATGGTACTCTGTGACATGCTGTCTGAGATGGTACTCTGTGTGACATGCTGTCTGAGATGGTACTCTGTGTGACATGCTGTCTGAGATGGTACTCTGTGTGACATGCTGTCTAAGATGGTACTCTGTGTGACATGCTGTCTGAGATGGTACTCTGTGACATGCTGTCTGAGATGGTACTCTGTGACATGCTGTCTGAGATGGTACTCTGTGACATGCTATCTGAGATGGTACTATATGACATGCTGTCTGAGATGGTACTCTGTGTGACATGCTGTCTGAGATGGTACTCTGTGTGACATGCTGTCTGAGATGGTACTCTGTGACATGCTGTCTAAGATGGTACTCTGTGTGACATGCTGTCTGAGATGGTACTCTGTGACATGCTGTCTGAGATGGTACTCTGTGTGACATGCTGTCTAAGATGGTACTCTGTGACATGCTGTCTGAGATGGTACTCTGTGATATGCTGTCTGAGATGGTACTCTGTGTGACATGCTGTCTGAGATGGTACTCTGTGACATGCTGTCTGAGATGGTACTCTGTGACATGCTGTCTGAGATGGTACTCTGTGACATGCTGTCTGAGATGGTACTCTGTGACATGCTGTCTGAGATGGTACTCTGTGACATGCTGTCTGAGATGGTACTCTGTGACATGCTGTCTGAGATGGTACTCTGTGACATGCTGTCTGAGATGGTACTCTGTGTGACATGCTGTCTAAGATGGTACTCTGTGTGACATGCTGTCTAAGATGGTACTCTGTGACATGCTGTCTAAGATGGTACTCTGTGACATGCTGTCTAAGATGGTACTCTGTGTGACATGCTGTCTAAGATGGTACTCTGTGACATGCTGTCTAAGATGGTACTCTGTGACATGCTGTCTAAGATGGTACTCTGTGTGACATGCTGTCTGAGATGGTACTCTGTGTGACATGCTGTCTGAGATGGTACTCTGTGACATGCTATCTGAGATGGTACTCTGTGTGACATGCTGTCTGAGATGGTACTCTGTGTGACATGCTGTCTGAGATGGTACTCTGTGACATGCTGTCTGAGATGGTACTATATGACATGCTGTCTGAGATGGTACTCTGTGTGACATGCTGTCTGAGATGGTACTCTGTGTGACATGCTGTCTGAGATGGTACTCTGTGACATGCTGTCTAAGATGGTACTCTGTGTGACATGCTGTCTGAGATGGTACTCTGTGACATGCTGTCTGAGATGGTACTCTGTGTGACATGCTGTCTAAGATGGTACTCTGTGACATGCTGTCTGAGATGGTACTCTGTGTGACATGCTGTCTGAGATGGTACTCTGTGTGACATGCTGTCTGAGATGGTACTCTGTGACATGCTGTCTGAGATGGTACTCTGTGACATGCTGTCTAAGATGGTACTCTGTGACATGCTGTCTAAGATGGTACTCTGTGACATGCTGTCTGAGATGGTACTCTGTGACATGCTGTCTGAGATGGTACTCTGTGACATGCTGTCTGAGATGGTACTCTGTGTGACATGCTGTCTGAGATGGTACTCTGTGACATGCTGTCTAAGATGGTACTCTGTGTGACATGCTGTCTAAGATGGTACTCTGTGACATGCTGTCTAAGATGGTACTCTGTGACATGCTGTCTAAGATGGTACTCTGTGTGACATGCTGTCTAAGATGGTACTCTGTGACATGCTGTCTAAGATGGTACTCTGTGACATGCTGTCTAAGATGGTACTCTGTGTGACATGCTGTCTGAGATGGTACTCTGTGACATGCTGTCTGAGATGGTACTCTGTGACATGCTGTCTGAGATGGTATTCTCTGTGTGATATGCTGTCTGAGATGGTACTCTGTGTGACATGCTGTCTGAGATGGTACTCTGTGACCTGCTGTCTGAGATGGTACTCTGTGACATGCTGTCTGAGATGGTACTCTGTGTGACATGCTGTCTAAGATGGTACTCTGTGACATGCTGTCTGAGATGGTACTCTGTGACATGCTGTCTGAGATGGTACTCTGTGACATGCTGTCTAAGATGGTACTCTGTGACATGCTGTCTGAGATGGTACTCTGTGTGACATGCTGTCTGAGATGGTACTCTGTGACATGCTGTCTGAGATGGTACTCTGTGACATGCTGTCTGAGATGGTACTCTGTGTGACATGCTGTCTAAGATGGTACTCTGTGACATGCTGTCTGAGATGGTACTCTGTGACATGCTGTCTGAGATGGTATTCTGTGTGACATGCTGTCTAAGATGGTACTCTGTGTGACATGCTGTCTGAGATGGTATTCTGTGTGACATGCTGTCTGAGATGGTATTCTGTGTGACATGCTGTCTAAGATGGTACTCTGTGTGACATGCTGTCTAAGATGGTATTCTGTGTGACATGCTGTCTAAGATGGTACTCTGTGACATGCTGTCTAAGATGGTACTCTGTGACATGCTGTCTGAGATGGTACTCTGTGTGACATGCTGTCTAAGATGGTACTCTGTGACATGCTGTCTGAGATGGTACTCTGTGTGACATGCTGTCTAAGATGGTACTCTGTGACATGCTGTCTAAGATGGTACTCTGTGACATGCTGTCTGAGATGGTACTCTGTGTGACATGCTGTCTGAGATGGTACTCTGTGTGACATGCTGTCTGAGATGGTACTCTGTGTGACATGCTGTCTGAGATGGTACTCTGTGTGACATGCTGTCTGAGATGGTACTCTGTGACATGCTGTCTGAGATGGTACTCTGTGACATGCTGTCTAAAATGGTACTTGTAAGACCTAGAGACCTAGTTCTAATTCCTATCGACCCGATTGAGGCACACCTTATCAAGGATCTCAGCTTCATTTAACATTTCCCACATGTGCCTTTCTTTACCACTAATGTCTCTGACTAGACTGAACTAACCCAATGTTCTAATGGACAGCGACCACAGACAGAACAGGGACAGAAACGGGATAGGACCGACCGATAAGAGATTGGGAATTCTTCAAACTCCCGTCAACATCATATCAAACTCAGACTCGGGGCATCTCTTGACTCAAACTCAGACTCTCTACAATCAGGGGTTATTGTCAGAAGTTTTAACAGAGATCTTGGTAGTTGTGTTGATGTGGACGTGTGTTGTGCTTCCATGCTCAAAATCACATTCATCCACAAGAGTCTAAGCCGGGGTGGGGGGAGGGGTCAAAAAAAACTATATGGAATTGTTTTAAGAAGGTCATACCAAGGATAATGGCTGCAGTGGATGGCTGCAAACTTTCTACTATTAAACTCGGACAAAACAGAGATGCTTGTTCTAGGTCCCAAGAAACAAAGAGATCTTCTGTTGAATCTGACAATTAATCTTAATGGTTGTACAGTCGTCTCAAATAAAACTGTGAAGGACCTTGGCGTTACTCTGGACCCTGATCTCTCTTTTGAAGAACATATCAAGACCATTTCGAGGACAGCTTTTTTCCATCTACGTAACATTGCAAAAATCAGAAACTTTCTGTCCAAAAATGATGCAGAAAAATTAATCCATGCTTTTGTCACTTCTAGGTTAGACTACTGCAATGCTCTATTTTCCGGCTACCCGGATAAAGCACTAAATAAACTTCAGTTAGTGCTAAACACGGCTGCTAGAATCCTGACTAGAACCCCAAAAATGTATCATATTACTCCAGTGCTAGCCTCCCTACACTGGCTTCCTGTCAAGGAAAGGGCTGATTTCAAGGTTTTACTGCTAACCTACAAAGCATTACATGGGCTTGCTCCTACCTATCTCTCTGATTTGGTCCTGCCGTACATACCTACACGTACGCTACGGTCACAAGACGCAGGCCTCCTAATTGTCCCTAGAATTTCTAAGCAAACAGCTGGAGGCAGGGCTTTCTCCTATAGAGCTCCATTTTTATGGAACGGTCTGCCTACCCATGTCAGAGACGCAAACTCGGTCTCAACCTTTAAGTCTTTACTGAAGACTCATCTCTTCAGTGGGTCATATGATTGAGTGTAGTCTGGCCCAGGAGTGGGAAGGTGAACGGAAAGGCTCTGGAGCAACGAACCGCCCTTGCTGTGGTCTACTACTTCCGGGTTGGAGCGAGCCGGTCGCATCCGCGCTTCGGTCTGCAGGTTGTATAACTTTTTCATTACATTTCATTACATTTCATTATAGTACAACGGTCTGATTTGTCTAATCTTAGCAATTTCTTCTTAGCTAGCTACATAGTCGTCGTTGTATCAAAGATAATTGCGTAATTATCGTATTTCGTCGTCTCCTATCTGCCCAACACGTTCACCGTCTACCGTAGCACTGTAGTAACTATCACACTCAACTGAACGACTTGATTAGTGTAGTATTAGCTAGCTACATAGTTGTCTTTGCTGTCTTCGTATCCAAGATAATTGTGTAGTTAGAGTGTGTAGTCTTAGAGTGATCATCTTAATTTACCGAGGTTAGCTAGCCAGCTATTTTGTCGTCCTTAACGTAGGAGACACTCCTAGCTAGCCAATAGCCAGCCAACGTCTACTGAATAGAACTTTCGTATTCCGGTCGCATTCCGCTTCGCTCCACAGGTAGTATCATATTTTCATTTCATTTCATTACAGTCCCAACGGTGTGATTTGTTTGATCGTAGCTAGCTACATAGCTAGCTACATAGCCGTCTTTGTTTCAAAGATAATTGTGTAGTCTAGAGCGATTTTCTAGGTTAGCTAGCCAGCTATTGTCGTTCTCCTAACGCAACGTAACGTAACCAACACTGCTAGCTAGCCAGCTAGCCCCGAAAAGCAGCATTGTAGAAACTTCACACTCAACGGAACGACTTGATTAGGGTAGTGTCAACAACGCAGCTAGCCTACCTCAGCAGTACTGTATCATTTTAATCATTTTAGTCAATTAGATTCTTGCTACGTAAGCTTAACTTTCTGAACATTCGAGACGTGTAGTCCACTTGTCATTCCAATCTCCTCTGCATTAGCGTAGCCTCTTCTCTAGCCTGTCAACTATGTGTCTGTCTATCCCTGTTCTCTCCTCTCTGCACAGACCATACAAACGCTCCACACCGCATGGCCGCGGCCACCCTAATCTGGTGGTCCCAGCGCGCACGACCCACGTGGAGTTCCAGGTCTCCGGTAGCCTCTGGAACTGCCGATCTGCGGCCAACAAGGCAGAGTTCATCTCAGCCTATGCCTCCCTCCAGTCCCTCGACTTCTTGGCTCTGACGGAAACATGGATCACCACAGACAACACCGCTACTCCTACTGCTCTCTCTTCGTCCGCCCACGTGCTCTCGCACACCCGAGAGCTTCTGGTCAGCGGGGTGGTGGCACCGGGATCCTCATCTCTCCCAAGTGGTCATTCTCTCTTTCTCCCCTTACCCATCTGTCTATCGCCTCCTTTGAATTCCATGCGGTCACAGTTACCAGCCCTTTCAAGCTTAACATCCTTATCATTTATCGCCCTCCAGGTTCCCTCGGAGAGTTCATCAATGAGCTTGATGCCTTGATAAGCTCCTTTCCTGAGGACGGCTCACCTCTCACAGTTCTGGGCGACTTTAACCTCCCCACGTCTACCTTTGACTCATTCCTCTCTGCCTCCTTCTTTCCACTCCCCTCCTCTTTGACCTCACCCTCTCACCTTCCCCCTACTCACAAGGCAGGCAATACGCTCGACCTCATCTTTACTAGATGCTGTTCCTCCACTAACCTCATTGCAACTCCCCTCCAAGTCTCCGACCACTACCTTGTATCCTTTTCCCTCTCGCTCTCATCCAACACTTCCCACACTGCCCCTACTCGGATGGTATCGCGCCGTCCCAACCTTCGCTCTCTCTCCCCCGCTACTCTCTCCTCTTCCATCCTATCATCTCTTCCCTCTGCTCAAACCTTCTCCAACCTATCTCCTGATTCTGCCTCCTCAACCCTCCTCTCCTCCCTTTCTGCATCCTTTGACTCTCTATGTCCCCTATCCTCCAGGCCGGCTCGGTCCTCCCCTCCCGCTCCGTGGCTCGACGACTCATTGCGAGCTCACAGAACAGGGCTCCGGGCAGCCGAGCGGAAATGGAGGAAAACTCGCCTCCCTGCGGACCTGGCATCCTTTCACTCCCTCCTCTCTACATTTTCCTCCTCTGTCTCTGCTGCTAAAGCCACTTTCTACCACTCTAAATTCCAAGCATCTGCCTCTAACCCTAGGAAGCTCTTTGCCACCTTCTCCTCCCTCTTGAATCCTCCTCCCCCCCCCTCCTCCCTCTCTGCAGATGACTTCGTCAACCATTTTGAAAAGAAGGTCGACGACATCCGATCCTCGTTTGCTAAGTCAAACGACACCGCTGGTTCTGCTCACACTGCCCTACCCTGTGCTCTGACCTCTTTCTCCCTCTCTCTCCAGATGACATCTCGCGTCTTGTGACGGCCGGCCGCCCAACAACCTGCCCGCTTGACCCTATCCCCTCCTCTCTTCTCCAGACCATCTCCGGTGACCTTCTCCCTTACCTCACCTCGCTCATCAACTCATCCCTGACCGCTGGCTACGTCCCTCCCGTCTTCAAGAGAGCGAGAGTTGCACCCCTTCTGAAAAAACCTACACTCGATCCCTCCGATGTCAACAACTACAGACCAGTATCCCTTCTTTCTTTTCTCTCCAAAACTCTTGAACGTGCCGTCCTTGGCCAGCTCTCCCGCTATCTCTCTCAGAATGACCTTCTTGATCCAAATCAGTCAGGTTTCAAGACTAGTCATTCAACTGAGACTGCTCTTCTCTGTATCACGGAGGCGCTCCGCACTGCTAAAGCTAACTCTCTCTCCTCTGCTCTCATCCTTCTAGACCTATCGGCTGCCTTCGATACTGTGAACCATCAGATCCTCCTCTCCACCCTCTCCGAGTTGGGCATCTCCGGCGCGGCCCACGCTTGGATTGCGTCCTACCTGACAGGTCGCTCCTACCAGGTGGCGTGGCGAGAATCCGTCTCCTCACCACGTGCTCTCACCACTGGTGTCCCCCAGGGCTCTGTTCTAGGCCCTCTCCTATTCTCGCTATACACCAAGTCACTTGGCTCTGTCATAACCTCACATGGTCTCTCCTATCATTGCTATGCAGACGACACACAATTAATCTTCTCCTTTCCCCCTTCTGACGACCAGGTGGCGAATGTCTGGCAGACATATCAGTGTGGATGACGGACCATCACCTCAAGCTGAACCTCGGCAAGACGGAGCTGCTCTTCCTCCCGGGGAAGGACTGCCCGTTCCATGATCTCGCCATCACGGTTGACAACTCCATTGTGTCCTCGTCCCAGAGCGCTAAGAACCTTGGCGTGATCCTGGACAACACCCTGTCGTTCTCAAATAACATCAAGGCGGTGGCCCGTTCCTGTAGGTTCATGCTCTACAACATCCGCAGAGTACGACCCTGCCTCACACAGGAAGCGGCGCAGGTCCTAATCCAGGCACTTGTCATCTCCCGTCTGGATTACTGCAACTCGCTGTTGGCTGGGCTCCCTGCCTGTGCCATTAAACCCCTACAACTCATCCAGAACGCCGCAGCCCGTCTGGTGTTCAACCTTCCCAAGTTCTCTCACGTCACCCCGCTCCTCCGCTCTCTCCACTGGCTTCCAGTTGAAGCTTGCATCCGCTACAAGACCATGGTGCTTGCCTACGGAGCTGTGAGGGGAACGGCACCTCAGTACCTCCAGGCTCTGATCAGGCCCTACACCCAAACAAGGGCACTGCGTTCATCCACCTCTGGCCTGCTCGCCTCCCTACCACTGAGGAAGTACAGTTCCCGCTCAGCCCAGTCAAAACTGTTCGCTGCTCTGACCCCCCAATGGTGGAACAAACTCCCTCACGACGCCAGGACAGCGGAGTCAATCACCACCTTCCGGAGACACCTGAAACCCCACCTCTTTAAGGAATACCTAGGATAGGATAAAGTAATCCTTCTCACCCCCTTAAAAGACCTAGATGCACTATTGTAAAGTGGCTGTTCCACTGGATGTCATAAGGTGAAAGCACCAATTTGTAAGTCGCTCTGGATAAGAGCGTCTGCTAAATGACTTAAATGTAAATGTAAATGTAAAATGTAAATGCTGTCTCTGCCTGGCCGGTTCCCCTCTTTCCACTGGGATTCTCTGCCTCTAACCCTATTACAGGGGCTGAGTCACTGGCTTACTGGGGCTCTCTCATGCCGTCCCTGGAGGGGGTGCGTCACCTGAGTGGGTTGATTCACTGTTGTGGCCATCCTGTCCGGGTTGGCGCCCCCCCTCCTCTCTAGGTTTCTTCCTAGGTTTTGGCCTTTCTAGGGAGTTTTTCCTAGCCACCGTGCTTCTACACCTGCATTGCTTGCTGTTTGGGGTTTTAGGCTGGGTTTCTGTACAGCACTTTGAGATATCAGCTGATGTACGAAGGGCTATATAAATAAATTTGATTTGATTTGATTTTGATTTGATAATTTTGCTATTAGATTTACAATTTCAAGACCTCTTGAAGTATCAAAGAAAAACAATTTGATGATTTGGCCTTACTACTATTAGCCCATACAAAACGCATTGAATAACAGATTCACTACATGGAACATCAGATAGCAGAACAATGGAAGGGAATATTGTTCTGAAGTGTCTGTCCGATATCTGAGAGATATAAGACACATCAAGGCTATAATTGTTTTTACATGTCCACCATATATACTGTACGTCCACTCAACTGCTACTGGGGGACCTTCAGACAGGCTACCCTAGGGCGGCAGGGTAGCCTAGTGGTTAGAGTGTAGGGGCGGCAGGGTAGCCTAGTGGTTAGAGTGTAGGGGCGGCAGGGTAGCCTAGTGGTTAGAGTGGAGGGGCGGCAGGGTAGCCTAGTGGTTAGAGTGTAGGGGCGGCAGGGTAGCCTAGTGGTTAGAGTGTAGAGGCGGCAGGGTAGCCTAGTGGTTAGAGTGTAGAGGCGGCAGGGTAGCCTAGTGGTTAGAGTGTAGAGGCGGCAGGGTAGCCTAGTGGTTAGAGTGTAGAGGCGGCAGGGTAGCCTAGTGGTTAGAGTGTAGAGGCGGCAGGGTAGCCTAGTGGTTAGAGTGTAGAGGCTGCAGGGTAGCCTAGTGGTTAGAGTGTAGAGGCGGCAGGGTAGCCTAGTGGTTAGAGCGTAGAGGCGGCAGGGTAGCCTAGTGGTTAGAGCGTAGAGGCGGCAGGGTAGCCTAGTGGTTAGAGTGTAGAGGTGGCAGGGTAGCCTAGTGGTTAGAGTGTAGAGGCGGCAGGGTAGCCTAGTGGTTAGAGCGTTGGACTAGTAATCGGAAGGTTGCAAGTATGAATCCCCGATCTGACAAGGTACAAATCTATCCATCTGCCCCTGAACAGGCAGTTAACCCACTGTTCCTAGGCTGTCATTGAAAAGAAGAATTTGTTCTTAACTGACTTGCCTGGTTAAATAAATAAAAAAATTAAAGTCTTGTGGGGGCTGTGGGCGTCTTAGAGCAAAACAACCACCATGTACAGTGTTTGTGAGAGTCTCACCTTTCCATAGAGGTTTTAGGGTTATTAGTATGTATCCCAAACTGTTGGGACGCTACAGACAGAAGTTGGCAGATCGGCTATACCGAGTCCCACGAAGCCTATGAGGGTCAGACACTGCTCTAGCGCCGTCACCTTTCATCGCAGATGCACGACATGGGTGGATGCAGTGTATTGAGACGGATCTCATCCAGATATCTTTAGCTTCGACTGACTTTAGGGGGTTAACAACAGCAACATCACAGGACCCACACAACATCCACCTCAATCCGATCCGTCATCTGATCAGCTTTCACTTTCCTTATCAATATCATGATCAACGACAGCAGTCACAAACCTCGGAAGACCATTCACTATTTACAAAAACAAAACAACATTCTGTTCTAACCATCTAAATCATCATTGATGTATGATTCACAGCGAAAACAGGTGTCTATTAGTGCGCAGCGCAGCTCTACTATAAATGAATTGTAGGCTATCGGTTATCGTTACAATAATGACAGAAAGTCACCACAAACTAAAGCCTCATGCCCACCAGACACATCAAACTCTTTGCGTTCTGGTGGTCATTCATTGTCAATAGAGCAGTCCAACACGCTACATTGGGGGCACTAGGCTGCGGTGCGTTCTGTGTACTGCATGCGTTCAATATTTTCACATTTCTTTACACATTGACTCCAACTAGCTAGCTTTCAGCTGGTTACAAAGTAAAGCACATATATTTAAAGTACGGAAAATGTGGGCTAGACAACCGGCAAAACAACACGCATATACATCTGGTGAACATCAGGTGTAAACCAGCTCTTACCGGGACAGAGCCGACCAGTTCTTCCGGATGATGGACATGGCAGCTGGGGTCCCAGTCAAGTTGAGGCCGGCTGGGAGGAAATTTATTCGGGTAAAGCGTCTGAGGCACTTCGCTGAGTGGCTGTCAGAGTCGAATCAGTCAGCGGAACGGAATTATAGTCCACCTTTACCCTGCTAGATCACATGACCTAACTAACTACCTGGGAGAGAGAGAGGGACAGAGGGAGAGAGGGTGGTAATGTTTTGGATCTTGTCCATATATAGTTATGAAGGCAGTTCACTTCTAATAGCTGTAGTTTGATTAACGAGGTCAGGTGAATATAGACAGGAGCACCCAACAGAGAGATATAAGGGCATTCAGTTTGTCTAATATACTTCATCTTTCTACTTCTCCAGTTGTGCCCTGCATGCAGCCTGTCCTACTGTTAGGGATAGGGTTACCTATACTACTGTTAGGGATAGGGTTACCTGTCCTACTGTTAGGGATAGGGTTACCTATACTACTGTTAGTGAGTTGAAAAAGGCAAAGACCAGGTACAGTCAGGAACATATTTGATGTATTTAATAATGCTGAACTGTACAAAGTCTTTCAGTGTGACTGAGTCACTGTTTGTTCTAAAGGCCTGTGTGTGTTTGTGTGTGTGTGTGTGTGTGTGTGTGTGTGTGTGTGTGTGTGTGTGTGTGTGTTCTACAGATCTGTATAAGACCACACCTTCACCTAAAGACAGACAAGTGTACTGGACTTTACTCATAGCAATCTTACCTACAACCGTGTGTGTTTGTTCTACAGATCTGTATAAGACCACACCTTCACCTAAAGACAGACAAGTGTACTGGACTTTACTCATAGCAATCTTACCTACAACCGTGTGTGTGTGTCTTCAGTGTGATTATGTAACTCGTCAGCACTCATCCTCCTTTTTCTAACAAAGGACCACACAGACACAAACACGAACCTTAAGCCTACAGAGAGCAAGAGACACACACACACACACACACACACACACACACACACACACACACACACACCAAAGGCTATTTGCATCAGAAAAGATGAGTGGGAAAGCTACAGGAAGAGAGTCAGTATCCTTGAACTAATACGAGTCTAAGCTCTGTCTAAGGTGGGGGTACTACTAAGCTCTGTCTAAGGTGGGGGTACTACTAAGCTCTGTCTAAGATGGGGGTACTACTAAGCTCTGTCTAAGATGGGGGTACTACTAAGCTCTGTCTAAGATGGGGGTACTACTAAGCTCTGTGTGTGTGTGTGTGTGTGTGTCTCTTACATCCGGCGCCGACTGAGATGGCCGCCTCGCTTCGCGTTCCTAGGAAACTATGCAGTTTTTTGTTTTTTTTACGTGTTATTTCTTACATTAGTACCCCAGGTCATCTTAGGTTTCATTACATACAGTCGAGAAGAACTACTGAATATAAGATCAGCGCCAACTCACCATCAGTACGACCAAGAATATGTTTTCCGCGACGCGGATCCGGTGTTCTGCCTTACAAACAGGACAACGGAATGGATCGCATGCAGCGACCCAAGGAAACGACTCCGAAAAAGAGGGAAACGAGGCGGTGTTCTGGTCAGACTCCGAAAAAGGGCACATCGCGCACCACTCCCCAGCATTCTTCTTGCCAATGTCCAGTCTCTTGACAACAAGGTTGACGAAATCCGAGCAAGGGTAGCATTCCAGAGGGACATCAGAGACTGCAACGTTCTCTGCTTCACAGAAACATGGCTTACTGGGAAGACGCTATCCGACGCGGTGCAGCCAACGGGTTTCTCCACGCATCGCGCCGACAGAAACAAACATCTTTCTGGTAAGAAGAGTGGGCGGGGCGTATGCCTCATGACTAACGAGACATGGTGTGATGAAGGAAACATACAGGAACTCAAATCCTTCTGTTCACCTGATTTAGAATTCCTCACAATCAAATGTAGACCGCATTATCTTCCAAGAGAATTCTCCTCGATTATAATCACAGCCGTATATATCCCCCCAAGCAGACACATCGATGGCTCTGAACGAACTTTATTTAACTCTTTGCAAACTGGAAACCATTTATCCGGAGGCTGCATTCATTGTAGCTGGGGATTTTAACAAAGCTAATCTGAAAACAAGACTCCCTAAATTTTACCAGCATATCGATTGCGCAACCAGGGGTGGTAAAACCTTGGATCATTGTTACTCTAACTTCCGCGACGCATATAAGGCCCTGCCCCGCCCCCTTTCGGAAAAGCTGACCACGACTCCATTTTGCTGATCCCTGCCTACAGGCAGAAACTAAAACAAGAGGCTCCCACGCTGAGGTCTGTCCAACGCTGGTCAGACCAAGCTGACTCCACACTCCAAGACTGCTTCCATCACGTGGACTGGGACATGTTTCGTATTGCGTCAGATGGAAATATTGACGAATACGCTGATTCGGTGTGCGAGTTCATTAGAACGTGCGTCGAAGATGTCGTTCCCATAGCAACGATAAAAACATTCCCAAACCAGAAACCGTGGATTGATGGCAGCATTCGCGTGTAACTGAAAGCGCGAACCACTGCTTTTAATCAGGGCAAGGTGTCTGGTAATATGTCCGAATATAAACAATGCAGCTATTCCTCCGCAAGGCTATTAAACAAGCTAAGCGTCAGTACAGAGACAAAGTGGAATCTCAATTCAATGGCTCAGACACAAGAGGCATGTGGCAGGGTCTACAGTCAATCACGGACTACAAGAAGAAACCCAGCCCAGTCACGGACCAGGATGTCTTGCTCCCAGGCAGACTAAATAACTTTTTTGCCCGCTTTGAGGACAATACATTGCCACTGACACGGCCTGCAACGAAAACATGCGGTCTCTCCTTCACTGCAGCCGAGGTGAGTAAGACATTTAAACGTGTTAACCCTCGCAAGGCTGCAGGCCCAGACGGCATCCCCAGCCGCGCCCTCAGAGCATGCGCAGACCAGCTGGCCGGTGTGTTTACGGACATATTCAATCAATCCCTATACCAGTCTGCTGTTCCCACATGCTTCAAGAGGGCCACCATTGTTCCTGTTCCCAAGAAAGCTAAGGTAACTGAGCTAAACGACTACCGCCCGTAGCACTCACTTCCGTCATCATGAAGTGCTTTGAGAGACTAGTCAAGGACCATATCACCTCCACCCTACCTGACACCCTAGACCCACTCCAATTTGCTTACCGCCCAAATAGGTCCACAGACGATGCAATCTCAACCACACTGCACACTGCCCTAACCCACCTGGACAAGAGGAATACCTATGTGAGAATGCTGTTCATCGACTACAGCTCGGCATTCAACACCATAGTACCCTCCAAGCTCGTCATCAAGCTCGAGACCCTGGGTCTCGACCCCGCCCTGTGCAACTGGGTTCTGGACTTCCTGACGGGCCGCCCCCAGGTGGTGAGGGTAGGCAACAACATCTCCTCCCGCTGATCCTCAACACGGGGCCCCACAAGGGTGCGTTCTGAGCCCTCTCCTGTACTCCCTGTTCACCCACGACTGCGTGGCCATGCACGCTCCAACTCAATCATCAAGTTTGCGGACGACACAACAGTGGTAGGCTTGATTACCAACAACGACGAGACGGCCTACAGGGAGGAGGTGAGGGCCCTCGGAGTGTGGTGTCAGGAAAATAACCTCACACTCAACGTCAACAAAACTAAGGAGATGATTGTGGACTTCAGGAAACAGCAGAGGAACACCCCCTATCCACATCGATGGATCAGTAGTGGAGAGGGTAGCAAGTTTTAAGTTCCTCGGCATACACATCACAGACAAACTGAATTGGTCCACTCACACTGACAGCGTCGTGAAGAAGGCGCAGCAGCGCCTCTTCAACCTCAGGAGGCTGAAGAAATTTGGCTTGTCACCAAAAGCACTCACAAACTTCTACAGATGCACAATCGAGAGCATCCTGGCGGGCTGTATCACCGCCTGGTACGGCAACTGCTCCGCCCTCAACCGTAAGGCTCTCCAGAGGGTAGTGAGGTCTGCACAACGCATCACCGGGGCAAACTACCTGCCCTCCAGGACACCTACACCACCCGAATGTTACAGGAAGGCCATAAAGATCATCAAGGACATCAACCACCGAACCACTGCCTGTTCACCCCGCTATCATCCAGAAGGCGAGGTCAGTACAGGTGCATCAAAGCTGGGACCGAGAGACTGAAAAACAGCTTCTATCTCAAGGCCATCAGACTGTTAAACAGCCACCACTAACATTGAGTGGCTGCTACCAACACACTGTCATTGACACTGACCCAACTCCAGCCACTTTAATAATGGGAATTGATGGGAAATGATGTAAATATATCACTAGCCACTTTAAACAATGCTACCTTATATAATGTTACTTACCCTACATTATTCATCTCATATGCATATGTATATACTGTACTCTAGATCATCGACTGCATTCTTATGTCACTAGCCACTTTAACTATGCCACTTTGTTTACTTTGTCTACATACTCATCTCATATGTATATACTGTACTCGATACCATCTACTGTATGCTGCTCTGTTCCATCACTCATTCATATATCCTTATGTACATATTCCTTATCCCCTTACACTGTGTATAAGACAGTAGTTTTGGAATTGTTAGTTAGATTACTTGTTGGTTATCACTGCATTGTCGGAACTAGAAGCACAAGCATTTCGCTACACTCGCATTAACATCTGCTAACCATGTGTATGTGACAAATAAAATTTGATTTGATTTGATTTGTCTAAGGTGGGGGTACTACTAAGCTCTGTCTAAGATGGGGGTACTACTAAGCTATATGGAATTGTTTTAAAAAGGTCATACCTAGGTTAATTTAGCGATTTGAATTTGAATTTAGCCCTTGAAGTATCCCAAAAATATATAGAATAAATATTTTGATAAAAATAGTAGCCTTACTGCTAAAAACAAAACATTTAATAACAGATTGGTTACAACTGATAGTCCCCCCTCCCCGTGTGTCTGACTTATATCTGAGGGATTTAATCATTATCAGGAAACCTTTGCAAATTATTATTTTTTTTAACATTTATTCATTTATTTTTGGCACAAAGCAGTCTCTCAGACGAGTCTTGTGAGACCTGTTTGTAAGTAGATATCTCTAGCTTAAACTGATGGATTTTTATGGGTATATTTTATTATGCTAATTCGATTTCCTCGGGGGTTAGTGTTTTAGTGTTCTCTAGAGAAGTGCTTTACAGTCATGTAAAACACACAGAGATCATCATGTAAAACACACAGATCATGACGGCATTTAACTGCCTTAAAGCATACAACTTGACTATCAATAGACCGATATGAACTGTGTGCATGATGTCATTTAACTGCCTTAAAGCATACAACATGACTATCAATAGACAGATATGACATGTGTGCATGATGTCATTGTTTGATTGTCATTTGACTATTTACTTAGATTAGATTTGATAGAAGACCTGCGAGCACACACACACACACACACACACACACACACACACACACACACACATCTCTAGCCTAAACTGACAGATTTTTATGGGGATGTTTTAATTATGCTAATTAAATTTCATAGGGGAAACACATATACAGAGAGAGGAAAAAAAGAGAGGTGCTGTGACTTTTTAGGAGTTTCTATGAATGTGTTGCTATGAGTTGCTATGGGTTTCTATGGGTTGCTATGGGTTGCTATGAGTTTCTATGGGTGTGTTGCTATGGGTTGCTATGAGTTTCTATGGGTGTGTTGCTATGGGTTGCTATGGGTTTCTGTGGGTTGCTATGGGCTGCTATGGGTTGATATGAGTTTCTATGGGTTGATATGAGTTGCTATGAGTTTCTATGGGTGTGTTGCTATGGGTTGCTATGGGTTGCTATGAGTTTCTATGGGTTTATATGAGTTTCTATGGGTTGCTATTAGTTTCTATGGGTTGCTATTAGTTTCTATGGATTACTATGGGTTGCTATGCGTTGCTATGAGTTTCTATGAGTTTCTATGGATTGATATTAGTTGGGGAGGACGGCAGGCAGGCTCAGGTCAGGCAGAGGTTGGTAATCCAGAGGTGGAGCAAAGGTACAGGACAGCAGGCAGGCTCAGGGTCAGGGACAGGCAGAGTGGTCAGGCAGGCAGGCTCAGGGTCAGGGACAGGCAGAGTGGTGAGGCAGGCAGGCTCAGGGTCAGGGACAGGCAGAGTGGTCAGGCAGGCAGGCTCAGGGTCAGGGACAGGCAGAGTGGTCAGGCAGGCAGGGTCAGGGACAGGCAGAGTGGTCAGACAGGTATGCTCAGGGTCAGGGACAGGCAGAGTGGTCAGGCAGGCAGGCTCAGGGTCAGGGACAGGCAGAGTGGTCAGACAGGTAGGCTCAGGGTCAGGGGCAGGGAGAGTGGTCAGGTGGGCGGGTACATGGTCAGGACAGGCAACGATCAAAAACCAGGAGGATGAGAAAAGAGAAACTGGAAAAGCAGGAGCTGAGACACAAAAGGCTGGTAGGCTTGAACAAACAAGATGAACTGGCAACAGACAGACAGAAAACACAGGTATAAGTACACAGGGGATAATGGGGAAGATGGGCGACACCTGGGGAGTGGTGGTTACAATCACAAAGACAGGTGAAACAGGTCACGGCATGACAGTACTCCCACCCCCCCTTTTAGGGACGTCCACCTGGGCGGATACCTGGTTGACTGGGGTGCCAGCAATGAAAGTCGGCGATGTGGGCCGTGTCCAGGATGTCTTTAGCGAGAACCCAGCTCCTCTCCACCGGGCCATAACCCTCCCTGTCAACCAGGTACTGGAAACCCCTCCCCAGTGGTCGAACCCTCATGAGGCATCTCACCATGTACACTGGCTGGCCATCGATGACACGGGGGGAGGGATGGGCCTAGAAACAGAAGACAAGGGGCAGGCAGAAATGGTTTTGACTCGAGACACAGAAAAGGTAGGAAGGGGCAACAGAGGATGAACAGCGGAGGGGTTAATGATCTTGGAGCGGGGGGGATAGATTCTTACATACTGGTTGCTGCTGCGGAAGCGAAGTGGCCCAGGCCTTACTGAACCCCTCCTGGAGGACCTGCTACTGTTCTGTGAAGGGAGTAGTACACAGCGTTGTACAAGATCTTCAGTTTCTTGGCAATTTCTCGCATGGAATAGCCTTTATTTCTCAGAACAAGAATAGACTAAGGAGTTTCAGAAGAAAGTACTTTGTTTCTGGACATTTTGAGATGTAATCGAACCCATAAATGCTGATGCTCCAGATACTCAACTAGTCTAAAGGCCAGTTTTATTGCTTCTTTAATCAGCACAACAGTTTTCAGTTTTGCTAACATAATTTCTAATGATCACTTAGCCTTTTAAAATAATAAACTTGGATTAGCTAACACAACGTGCCATTGGAACACAGGAGTGATGGTTGCTGATAATGGGTCTCTGTACACCTATGTAGATATTCCATTGGAACACAGGAGTGATGGTTGCTGATAATGGGCCTCTGTACTCCTATGTAGATATTCCATTGGAACACAGGAGTGATGGTTGCTGATAATGGGCCTCTGTACTCCTATGTAGATATTCCATTGGAACACAGGAGTGATGGTTGCTGATAATGGGCCTCTGTACTCCTATGTAGATATTCCATTGGAACACAGGAGTGATGGTTGCTGATAATGGGCCCCTGTACTCCTATGTAGATATTCCAGTGGAACACAGGAGTGATGGTTGCTGATAATGGGCCTCTGTACTCCTATGTAGATATTCCATTGGATCACAGGAGTGATGGTTGCTGATAATGGGCCTCTGTACTCCTATGTAGATATTCCATTGGAACACAGGAGTGATGGTTGCTGATAATGGGCCTCTGTACCCCTATGTAGATATTCCATTGGAACACAGGAATGATGGTTGCTGATAATGGGCCTCTGTACTCCTATGTAGATATTCCATTGGATCACAGGAGTGATGGTTGCTGATAATGGGCCTCTGTACTCCTATGTAGATATTCCATTGGAACACAGGAGTGATGGTTGCTGATAATGGGCCTCTGTACCCCTATGTAGATATTCCATTGGAACACAGGAATGATGGTTGCTGATAATGGGCCTCTGTACTCCTATGTAGATATTCCATTGGATCACAGGAGTGATGGTTGCTGATAATGGGCCTCTGTACTCCTATGTAGATATTCCATTGGAACACAGGAGTGATGGTTGCTGATAATGGGCCTCTGTACCCCTATGTAGATATTCCATTGGAACACAGGAGTGATGGTTACTGATAATGGGCCTCTGTACTCCTATGTAGATATTCCATTGGATCACAGGAGTGATGGTTGCTGATAATGGGCCTCTGTACTCCTATGTAGATATTCCATTGGAACACAGGAGTGATGGTTGCTGATAATGGGCCTCTGTACCCCTATGTAGATATTCCATTGGAACACAGGAATGATGGTTGCTGATAATGGGCCTCTGTACTCCTATGTAGATATTCCATTGGAACACAGGAGTGATGGTTGCTGATAATGGGCCTCTGTACTCCTATGTAGATATTCCATTGGAACACAGGAGTGATGGTTGCTGATAATGGGCCTCTGTACTCCTATGTAGATATTCCATTGGAACACAGGAGTGATGGTTGCTGATAATGGGTCTCTGTACTCCTATGTAGATATTCCATTGGAACACAGGAGTGATGGTTGCTGATAATGGGCCTCTGTACACCTATGTAGATATTCCATTGGAACACAGGAGTGATGGTTGCTGATAATGGGCCTCTGTACATCTATGTAGATATTCCATTGGAACACAGGAGTGATGGTTGCTGATAATGGGCCTCTGTACTCCTATGTAGATATTCCATTGGAACACAGGAGGGATGGTTGCTGATAATGGGTCTCTGTACTCCTATGTAGATATTCCATTGGAACACAGGAGTGATGGTTGCTGATAATGGGCCTCTGTACACCTATGTAGATATTCCATAAAAAAATCTGCCGTTTCCAGCTACAATAGTAATTTACAACATTAACAATGTATATACACTGGATTTCTGATCAATTTGATGTTATTTTAATGGACCAAAAATGTGCTTTTCTTTCAAAAACAAGGAAATGTCTAAGTGACCCAAAACTTTTGAACGGTAGTGTATATTATCGTGCATTTCACACATATTATCCAGATACTGACTGGTCTATAGGAGCTTCCCACCAGAATGGGCTTTAGGTGAGGCAGATGAACATGTAGGGTTAGGGTTAGGGTTAGGGTAGGGTTAGGGTTAGAGTTAGGGGGTTAGGGTGAGGGTGATGGTTAGGGTTAGGGTAGGGTTAGGGTTAGAGTTAGGGGGTTAGGGTGAGGGTGATGGTTAGGGTTAGGGTTTAGGGTTAGGGTTAGGTTTCTAGTTTTGAGTCGGTTGATCCACTTCCATCTCTGACACGTGGAAACCGGAGGGGAGAAGGGAGGGGGTGCACTCCACATCATATGCGCGTAGGCCGGAGGGGTCCGGGCGCAGCCGGCCAAAGTTGTAGGCCCATGGTTGCCCACTTGTAGATTGACCCGTTGGTTGGGTTTAAAGACTGTCTGTCTGTAGGGTTAGAGTTAGGTATGGGGTTTAGAGTGGTTAAGGTTAGGGTTAGGGTAAGGTATAGTTTTTAGAGTGGTTAAGGTTAGGTTTAGGTAGGTCTGTCAACTCGATGTAGGATCAGGCAAAACCCTTGAGTTGCGTACCTTATGCAGGTCCGGTCCTCGGTTGGTTGCCTTGTGTCCATGTCGAGTGGTATGGTCATGATGTCTAGGTCCGCTTGTCAAAGGAAGTAGAAAGCATAGTGCAACCTAGGAGTTTACTCTCTGTCGGATCCTTCTTTTTTAGCTCCACGTTGTCTATGTATTTACTTCAGTGTTCGTTGGTCTTTGGTCCTGG